>NW_027370398.1:0-36210 GCF_046119375.1 Phyllobates terribilis | reverse complement strand
ACATAGCACGGTGCAATTCTGAAATTTTTAGCTTTTTCCTGCTAATCCTAGCATGATAAAGAAGATTCAAAGAGAGTGAGATGCCAGCTCCTTTCATTCAGTCAGTAGCTTCAAACATTTCTGGTATATGAAAAACATGTTTTTCAATGGCAAAAATCAATGAATATTGTAAATGCACAAACAGTAATATCTCCACATTGCACGGTGCAATTCTGAAATTTTTAGCTTTTTCCTGTTAATCCTAGCATGATAAAGAAGATTCAAAGAGAGTGAGATGCCAGCTCCTTTCATTCAGTCAGTAGCTTCAAACATTTCTGGACGTTTTTCAATGGCAAAAATCAATGAATATTGTAAATGCACAAACAGTAATATCTCCACATTGCACGGTGCAATTCTGAAATTTTTAGCTTTTTCCTGTTAATCCTAGCATGATAAAGAAGATTCAAAGAGAGTGAGATGCCAGCTCCTTTCATTCAGTCAGTAGCTTCAAACATTTCTGGACGTTTTTCCAAATGGCAAAAATCAATGAATATTGTAAATGCACAAACAGTAATATCTCCACATTGCACGGTGCAATTCTGAAATTTTAGCTTTTCCTGTTAATCCAAGCATATAAAGAAGATTCAAAGAGAGTGAGATGCCAGCTCCTTTCATTCAGTCAGTAGCTTCAAACATTTCTGTATATGAAAAACATGTTTTTCCAATGGCAAAAATCAATGAATATTGTAAATGCACAAACAGTAATATCTCCACATTGCACGGTGCAATTCTGAAATTTTTAGCTTTTTCCTGTTAATCCTAGCATGATAAAGAAGATTCAAAGAGAGTGAGATGCCAGCTCCTTTCATTCAGTCAGTAGCTTCAAACATTTCTGGACGTTTTTCAATGGCAAAAATCAATGAATATTGTAAATGCACAAACAGTAATATCTCCACATTGCACGGTGCAATTCTGAAATTTTTAGCTTTTTCCTGTTAATCCTAGCATGATAAAGAAGATTCAAAGAGAGTGAGATGCCAGCTCCTTTCATTCAGTCAGTAGCTTCAAACATTTCTGGACGTTTTTCAATGGCAAAAATCAATGAATATTGTAAATGCACAAACAGTAATATCTCCACATTGCACGGTGCAATTCTGAAATTTTTAGCTTTTTCCTGTTAATCCTAGCATGATAAAGAAGATTCAAAGAGAGTGAGATGCCAGCTCCTTTCATTCAGTCAGTAGCTTCAAACATTTCTGGACGTTTTTCAATGGCAAAAATCAATGAATATTGTAAATGCACAAACAGTAATATCTCCACATTGCACGGTGCAATTCTGAAATTTTTAGCTTTTTCCTGTTAATCCTAGCATGATAAAGAAGATTCAAAGAGAGTGAGATGCCAGCTCCTTTCATTCAGTCAGTAGCTTCAAACATTTCTGGACGTTTTTCAATGGCAAAAATCAATGAATATTGTAAATGCACAAACAGTAATATCTCCACATTGCACGGTGCAATTCTGAAATTTTTAGCTTTTTCCTGTTAATCCTAGCATGATAAAGAAGATTCAAAGAGAGTGAGATGCCAGCTCCTTTCATTCAGTCAGTAGCTTCAAACATTTCTGGTAGTTTTTCAATGGCAAAAATCAATGAATATTGTAAATGCACAAACAGTAATATCTCCACATTGCACGGTGCAATTCTGAAATTTTTAGCTTTTTCCTGTTAATCCTAGCATGATAAAGAAGATTCAAAGAGAGTGAGATGCCAGCTCCTTTCATTCAGTCAGTAGCTTCAAACATTTCTGGACGTTTTTCAATGGCAAAAATCAATGAATATTGTAAATGCACAAACAGTAATATCTCCACATTGCACGGTGCAATTCTGAAATTTTTAGCTTTTTCCTGTTAATCCTAGCATGATAAAGAAGATTCAAAGAGAGTGAGATGCCAGCTCCTTTCATTCAGTCAGTAGCTTCAAACATTTCTGGACGTTTTTCAATGGCAAAAATCAATGAATATTGTAAATGCACAAACAGTAATATCTCCACATTGCACGGTGCAATTCTGAAATTTTTAGCTTTTTCCTGTTAATCCTAGCATGATAAAGAAGATTCAAAGAGAGTGAGATGCCAGCTCCTTTCATTCAGTCAGTAGCTTCAAACATTTCTTGGCTGTTTTTCAATGGCAAAAATCAATGAATATTGTAAATGCACAAACAGTAATATCTCCACATTGCACGGTGCAATTCTGAAATTTTTAGCTTTTTCCTGTTAATCCTAGCATGATAAAGAAGATTCAAAGAGAGTGAGATGCCAGCTCCTTTCATTCAGTCAGTAGCTTCAAACATTTCTGGTATATGAAAAACATGTTTTTCAATGGCAAAAATCAATGAATATTGTAAATGCACAAACAGTAATATCTCCACATTGCACGGTGCAATTCTGAAATTTTTAGCTTTTTCCTGTTAATCCTAGCATGATAAAGAAGATTCAAAGAGAGTGAGATGCCAGCTCCTTTCATTCAGTCAGTAGCTTCAAACATTTCTGGACGTTTTTCAATGGCAAAAATCAATGAATATTGTAAATGCACAAACAGTAATATCTCCACATTGCACGGTGCAATTCTGAAATTTTTAGCTTTTTCCTGTTAATCCTAGCATGATAAAGAAGATTCAAAGAGAGTGAGATGCCAGCTCCTTTCATTCAGTCAGTAGCTTCAAACATTTCTGGACGTTTTTCAATGGCAAAAATCAATGAATATTGTAAATGCACAAACAGTAATATCTCCACATTGCACGGTGCAATTCTGAAATTTTTAGCTTTTTCCTGTTAATCCTAGCATGATAAAGAAGATTCAAAGAGAGTGAGATGCCAGCTCCTTTCATTCAGTCAGTAGCTTCAAACATTTCTGGACTGTTTTTCAATGGCAAAAATCAATGAATATTGTAAATGCACAAACAGTAATATCTCCACATTGCACGGTGCAATTCTGAAATTTTTAGCTTTTTCCTGTTAATCCTAGCATGATAAAGAAGATTCAAAGAGAGTGAGATGCCAGCTCCTTTCATTCAGTCAGTAGCTTCAAACATTTCTGGTATATGAAAAACATGTTTTTCAATGGCAAAAATCAATGAATATTGTAAATGCACAAACAGTAATATCTCCACATTGCACGGTGCAATTCTGAAATTTTTAGCTTTTTCCTGTTAATCCTAGCATGATAAAGAAGATTCAAAGAGAGTGAGATGCCAGCTCCTTTCATTCAGTCAGTAGCTTCAAACATTTCTGGACGTTTTTCAATGGCAAAAATCAATGAATATTGTAAATGCACAAACAGTAATATCTCCACATTGCACGGTGCAATTCTGAAATTTTTAGCCTTTTTCCTGTTAATCCTAGCATGATAAAGAAGATTCAAAGAGAGTGAGATGCCAGCTCCTTTCATTCAGTCAGTAGCTTCAAACATTTCTGGACGTTTTTCAATGGCAAAAATCAATGAATATTGTAAATGCACAAACAGTAATATCTCCACATTGCACGGTGCAATTCTGAAATTTTTAGCTTTTTCCTGTTAATCCTAGCATGATAAAGAAGATTCAAAGAGAGTGAGATGCCAGCTCCTTTCATTCAGTCAGTAGCTTCAAACATTTCTGGACGTTTTTCAATGGCAAAAATCAATGAATATTGTAAATGCACAAACAGTAATATCTCCACATTGCACGGTGCAATTCTGAAATTTTTAGCTTTTTCCTGTTAATCCTAGCATGATAAAGAAGATTCAAAGAGAGTGAGATGCCAGCTCCTTTCATTCAGTCAGTAGCTTCAAACATTTCTGGTATATGAAAAACATGTTTTTCAATGGCAAAAATCAATGAATATTGTAAATGCACAAACAGTAATATCTCCACATTGCACGGTGCAATTCTGAAATTTTTAGCTTTTTCCTGTTAATCCTAGCATGATAAAGAAGATTCAAAGAGAGTGAGATGCCAGCTCCTTTCATTCAGTCAGTAGCTTCAAACATTTCTGGACGTTTTTCAATGGCAAAAATCAATGAATATTGTAAATGCACAAACAGTAATATCTCCACATTGCACGGTGCAATTCTGAAATTTTAGCTTTTTCCTGTTAATCCTAGCATGATAAAGAAGATTCAAAGAGAGTGAGATGCCAGCTCCTTTCATTCAGTCAGTAGCTTCAAACATTTCTGGACGTTTTTCAATGGCAAAAATCAATGAATATTGTAAATGCACAAACAGTAATATCTCCACATTGCACGGTGCAATTCTGAAATTTTTAGCTTTTTCCTGTTAATCCTAGCATGATAAAGAAGATTCAAAGAGAGTGAGATGCCAGCTCCTTTCATTCAGTCAGTAGCTTCAAACATTTCTGGACGTTTTTCAATGGCAAAAATCAATGAATATTGTAAATGCACAAACAGTAATATCTCCACATTGCACGGTGCAATTCTGAAATTTTTAGCTTTTTCCTGTTAATCCTAGCATGATAAAGAAGATTCAAAGAGAGTGAGATGCCAGCTCCTTTCATTCAGTCAGTAGCTTCAAACATTTCTGGTATATGAAAAACATGTTTTTCAATGGCAAAAATCAATGAATATTGTAAATGCACAAACAGTAATATCTCCACATTGCACGGTGCAATTCTGAAATTTTTAGCTTTTTCCTGTTAATCCTAGCATGATAAAGAAGATTCAAAGAGAGTGAGATGCCAGCTCCTTTCATTCAGTCAGTAGCTTCAAACATTTCTGGACGTTTTTCAATGGCAAAAATCAATGAATATTGTAAATGCACAAACAGTAATATCTCCACATTGCACGGTGCAATTCTGAAATTTTTAGCTTTTTCCTGTTAATCCTAGCATGATAAAGAAGATTCAAAGAGAGTGAGATGCCAGCTCCTTTCATTCAGTCAGTAGCTTCAAACATTTCTGGACGTTTTTCAATGGCAAAAATCAATGAATATTGTAAATGCACAAACAGTAATATCTCCACATTGCACGGTGCAATTCTGAAATTTTTAGCTTTTTCCTGTTAATCCTAGCATGATAAAGAAGATTCAAAGAGAGTGAGATGCCAGCTCCTTTCATTCAGTCAGTAGCTTCAAACATTTCTGGACGTTTTTCAATGGCAAAAATCAATGAATATTGTAAATGCACAAACAGTAATATCTCCACATTGCACGGTGCAATTCTGAAATTTTTAGCTTTTTCCTGTTAATCCTAGCATGATAAAGAAGATTCAAAGAGAGTGAGATGCCAGCTCCTTTCATTCAGTCAGTAGCTTCAAACATTTCTGGTATATGAAAAACATGTTTTTCAATGGCAAAAATCAATGAATATTGTAAATGCACAAACAGTAATATCTCCACATTGCACGGTGCAATTCTGAAATTTTTAGCTTTTTCCTGTTAATCCTAGCATGATAAAGAAGATTCAAAGAGAGTGAGATGCCAGCTCCTTTCATTCAGTCAGTAGCTTCAAACATTTCTGGACGTTTTTCAATGGCAAAAATCAATGAATATTGTAAATGCACAAACAGTAATATCTCCACATTGCACGGTGCAATTCTGAAATTTTTAGCTTTTTCCTGTTAATCCTAGCATGATAAAGAAGATTCAAAGAGAGTGAGATGCCAGCTCCTTTCATTCAGTCAGTAGCTTCAAACATTTCTGGACGTTTTTCAATGGCAAAAATCAATGAATATTGTAAATGCACAAACAGTAATATCTCCACATTGCACGGTGCAATTCTGAAATTTTTTGCTTTTTCCTGTTAATCCTAGCATGATAAAGAAGATTCAAAGAGAGTGAGATGCCAGCTCCTTTCATTCAGTCAGTAGCTTCAAACATTTCTGGTATATGAAAAACATGTTTTTCAATGGCAAAAATCAATGAATATTGTAAATGCACAAACAGTAATATCTCCACATTGCACGGTGCAATTCTGAAATTTTTTGCTTTTTCCTGTTAATCCTAGCATGATAAAGAAGATTCAAAGAGAGTGAGATGCCAGCTCCTTTCATTCAGTCAGTAGCTTCAAACATTTCTGGACGTTTTTCAATGGCAAAAATCAATGAATATTGTAAATGCACAAACAGTAATATCTCCACATTGCACGGTGCAATTCTGAAATTTTTAGCTTTTTCCTGTTAATCCTAGCATGATAAAGAAGATTCAAAGAGAGTGAGATGCCAGCTCCTTTCATTCAGTCAGTAGCTTCAAACATTTCTGGACGTTTTTCAATGGCAAAAATCAATGAATATTGTAAATGCACAAACAGTAATATCTCCACATTGCACGGTGCAATTCTGAAATTTTTAGCTTTTTCCTGTTAATCCTAGCATGATAAAGAAGATTCAAAGAGAGTGAGATGCCAGCTCCTTTCATTCAGTCAGTAGCTTCAAACATTTCTGGACGTTTTTCAATGGCAAAAATCAATGAATATTGTAAATGCACAAACAGTAATATCTCCACATTGCACGGTGCAATTCTGAAATTTTTAGCTTTTTCCTGTTAATCCTAGCATGATAAAGAAGATTCAAAGAGAGTGAGATGCCAGCTCCTTTCATTCAGTCAGTAGCTTCAAACATTTCTGGTATATGAAAAACATGTTTTTCAATGGCAAAAATCAATGAATATTGTAAATGCACAAACAGTAATATCTCCACATTGCACGGTGCAATTCTGAAATTTTTAGCTTTTTCCTGTTAATCCTAGCATGATAAAGAAGATTCAAAGAGAGTGAGATGCCAGCTCCTTTCATTCAGTCAGTAGCTTCAAACATTTCTGGACGTTTTTCAATGGCAAAAATCAATGAATATTGTAAATGCACAAACAGTAATATCTCCACATTGCACGGTGCAATTCTGAAATTTTTAGCTTTTTCCTGTTAATCCTAGCATGATAAAGAAGATTCAAAGAGAGTGAGATGCCAGCTCCTTTCATTCAGTCAGTAGCTTCAAACATTTCTGGACGTTTTTCAATGGCAAAAATCAATGAATATTGTAAATGCACAAACAGTAATATCTCCACATTGCACGGTGCAATTCTGAAATTTTTAGCTTTTTCCTGTTAATCCTAGCATGATAAAGAAGATTCAAAGAGAGTGAGATGCCAGCTCCTTTCATTCAGTCAGTAGCTTCAAACATTTCTGGACGTTTTTCAATGGCAAAAATCAATGAATATTGTAAATGCACAAACAGTAATATCTCCACATTGCACGGTGCAATTCTGAAATTTTTAGCTTTTTCCTGTTAATCCTAGCATGATAAAGAAGATTCAAAGAGAGTGAGATGCCAGCTCCTTTCATTCAGTCAGTAGCTTCAAACATTTCTGGTATATGAAAAACATGTTTTTCAATGGCAAAAATCAATGAATATTGTAAATGCACAAACAGTAATATCTCCACATTGCACGGTGCAATTCTGAAATTTTTAGCTTTTTCCTGTTAATCCTAGCATGATAAAGAAGATTCAAAGAGAGTGAGATGCCAGCTCCTTTCATTCAGTCAGTAGCTTCAAACATTTCTGGACGTTTTTCAATGGCAAAAATCAATGAATATTGTAAATGCACAAACAGTAATATCTCCACATTGCACGGTGCAATTCTGAAATTTTTAGCTTTTTCCTGCTAATCCTAGCATGATAAAGAAGATTCAAAGAGAGTGAGATGCCAGCTCCTTTCATTCAGTCAGTAGCTTCAAACATTTCTGGTATATGAAAAACATGTTTTTCAATGGCAAAAATCAATGAATATTGTAAATGCACAAACAGTAATATCTCCACATTGCACGGTGCAATTCTGAAATTTTTAGCTTTTTCCTGTTAATCCTAGCATGATAAAGAAGATTCAAAGAGAGTGAGATGCCAGCTCCTTTCATTCAGTCAGTAGCTTCAAACATTTCTGGACGTTTTTCAATGGCAAAAATCAATGAATATTGTAAATGCACAAACAGTAATATCTCCACATTGCACGGTGCAATTCTGAAATTTTTAGCTTTTTCCTGCTAATCCTAGCATGATAAAGAAGATTCAAAGAGAGTGAGATGCCAGCTCCTTTCATTCAGTCAGTAGCTTCAAACATTTCTGGTATATGAAAAACATGTTTTTCAATGGCAAAAATCAATGAATATTGTAAATGCACAAACAGTAATATCTCCACATTGCACGGTGCAATTCTGAAATTTTTAGCTTTTTCCTGTTAATCCTAGCATGATAAAGAAGATTCAAAGAGAGTGAGATGCCAGCTCCTTTCATTCAGTCAGTAGCTTCAAACATTTCTGGACGTTTTTCAATGGCAAAAATCAATGAATATTGTAAATGCACAAACAGTAATATCTCCACATTGCACGGTGCAATTCTGAAATTTTTAGCTTTTTCCTGTTAATCCTAGCATGATAAAGAAGATTCAAAGAGAGTGAGATGCCAGCTCCTTTCATTCAGTCAGTAGCTTCAAACATTTCTGGACGTTTTTCAATGGCAAAAATCAATGAATATTGTAAATGCACAAACAGTAATATCTCCACATTGCACGGTGCAATTCTGAAATTTTTTGCTTTTTCCTGTTAATCCTAGCATGATAAAGAAGATTCAAAGAGAGTGAGATGCCAGCTCCTTTCATTCAGTCAGTAGCTTCAAACATTTCTGGTATATGAAAAACATGTTTTTCAATGGCAAAAATCAATGAATATTGTAAATGCACAAACAGTAATATCTCCACATTGCACGGTGCAATTCTGAAATTTTTTGCTTTTTCCTGTTAATCCTAGCATGATAAAGAAGATTCAAAGAGAGTGAGATGCCAGCTCCTTTCATTCAGTCAGTAGCTTCAAACATTTCTGGACGTTTTTCAATGGCAAAAATCAATGAATATTGTAAATGCACAAACAGTAATATCTCCACATTGCACGGTGCAATTCTGAAATTTTTAGCTTTTTCCTGTTAATCCTAGCATGATAAAGAAGATTCAAAGAGAGTGAGATGCCAGCTCCTTTCATTCAGTCAGTAGCTTCAAACATTTCTGGACGTTTTTCAATGGCAAAAATCAATGAATATTGTAAATGCACAAACAGTAATATCTCCACATTGCACGGTGCAATTCTGAAATTTTTAGCTTTTTCCTGTTAATCCTAGCATGATAAAGAAGATTCAAAGAGAGTGAGATGCCAGCTCCTTTCATTCAGTCAGTAGCTTCAAACATTTCTGGACGTTTTTCAATGGCAAAAATCAATGAATATTGTAAATGCACAAACAGTAATATCTCCACATTGCACGGTGCAATTCTGAAATTTTTAGCTTTTTCCTGTTAATCCTAGCATGATAAAGAAGATTCAAAGAGAGTGAGATGCCAGCTCCTTTCATTCAGTCAGTAGCTTCAAACATTTCTGGTATATGAAAAACATGTTTTTCAATGGCAAAAATCAATGAATATTGTAAATGCACAAACAGTAATATCTCCACATTGCACGGTGCAATTCTGAAATTTTTAGCTTTTTCCTGTTAATCCTAGCATGATAAAGAAGATTCAAAGAGAGTGAGATGCCAGCTCCTTTCATTCAGTCAGTAGCTTCAAACATTTCTGGACGTTTTTCAATGGCAAAAATCAATGAATATTGTAAATGCACAAACAGTAATATCTCCACATTGCACGGTGCAATTCTGAAATTTTTAGCTTTTTCCTGTTAATCCTAGCATGATAAAGAAGATTCAAAGAGAGTGAGATGCCAGCTCCTTTCATTCAGTCAGTAGCTTCAAACATTTCTGGACGTTTTTCAATGGCAAAAATCAATGAATATTGTAAATGCACAAACAGTAATATCTCCACATTGCACGGTGCAATTCTGAAATTTTTAGCTTTTTCCTGTTAATCCTAGCATGATAAAGAAGATTCAAAGAGAGTGAGATGCCAGCTCCTTTCATTCAGTCAGTAGCTTCAAACATTTCTGGACGTTTTTCAATGGCAAAAATCAATGAATATTGTAAATGCACAAACAGTAATATCTCCACATTGCACGGTGCAATTCTGAAATTTTTAGCTTTTTCCTGTTAATCCTAGCATGATAAAGAAGATTCAAAGAGAGTGAGATGCCAGCTCCTTTCATTCAGTCAGTAGCTTCAAACATTTCTGGTATATGAAAAACATGTTTTTCAATGGCAAAAATCAATGAATATTGTAAATGCACAAACAGTAATATCTCCACATTGCACGGTGCAATTCTGAAATTTTTAGCTTTTTCCTGTTAATCCTAGCATGATAAAGAAGATTCAAAGAGAGTGAGATGCCAGCTCCTTTCATTCAGTCAGTAGCTTCAAACATTTCTGGACGTTTTTCAATGGCAAAAATCAATGAATATTGTAAATGCACAAACAGTAATATCTCCACATTGCACGGTGCAATTCTGAAATTTTTAGCTTTTTCCTGCTAATCCTAGCATGATAAAGAAGATTCAAAGAGAGTGAGATGCCAGCTCCTTTCATTCAGTCAGTAGCTTCAAACATTTCTGGTATATGAAAAACATGTTTTTCAATGGCAAAAATCAATGAATATTGTAAATGCACAAACAGTAATATCTCCACATTGCACGGTGCAATTCTGAAATTTTTAGCTTTTTCCTGTTAATCCTAGCATGATAAAGAAGATTCAAAGAGAGTGAGATGCCAGCTCCTTTCATTCAGTCAGTAGCTTCAAACATTTCTGGACGTTTTTCAATGGCAAAAATCAATGAATATTGTAAATGCACAAACAGTAATATCTCCACATTGCACGGTGCAATTCTGAAATTTTTAGCTTTTTCCTGTTAATCCTAGCATGATAAAGAAGATTCAAAGAGAGTGAGATGCCAGCTCCTTTCATTCAGTCAGTAGCTTCAAACATTTCTGGTATATGAAAAACATGTTTTTCAATGGCAAAAATCAATGAATATTGTAAATGCACAAACAGTAATATCTCCACATTGCACGGTGCAATTCTGAAATTTTTAGCTTTTTCCTGTTAATCCTAGCATGATAAAGAAGATTCAAAGAGAGTGAGATGCCAGCTCCTTTCATTCAGTCAGTAGCTTCAAACATTTCTGGACGTTTTTCAATGGCAAAAATCAATGAATATTGTAAATGCACAAACAGTAATATCTCCACATTGCACGGTGCAATTCTGAAATTTTTAGCTTTTTCCTGTTAATCCTAGCATGATAAAGAAGATTCAAAGAGAGTGAGATGCCCGCTCCTTTCATTCAGTCAGTAGCTTCAAACATTTCTGGACGTTTTTCAATGGCAAAAATCAATGAATATTGTAAATGCACAAACAGTAATATCTCCACATTGCACGGTGCAATTCTGAAATTTTTAGCTTTTTCCTGTTAATCCTAGCATGATAAAGAAGATTCAAAGAGAGTGAGATGCCAGCTCCTTTCATTCAGTCAGTAGCTTCAAACATTTCTGGTATATGAAAAACATGTTTTTCAATGGCAAAAATCAATGAATATTGTAAATGCACAAACAGTAATATCTCCACATTGCACGGTGCAATTCTGAAATTTTTAGCTTTTTCCTGTTAATCCTAGCATGATAAAGAAGATTCAAAGAGAGTGAGATGCCAGCTCCTTTCATTCAGTCAGTAGCTTCAAACATTTCTGGACGTTTTTCAATGGCAAAAATCAATGAATATTGTAAATGCACAAACAGTAATATCTCCACATTGCACGGTGCAATTCTGAAATTTTTAGCTTTTTCCTGCTAATCCTAGCATGATAAAGAAGATTCAAAGAGAGTGAGATGCCAGCTCCTTTCATTCAGTCAGTAGCTTCAAACATTTCTGGTATATGAAAAACATGTTTTTCAATGGCAAAAATCAATGAATATTGTAAATGCACAAACAGTAATATCTCCACATTGCACGGTGCAATTCTGAAATTTTTAGCTTTTTCCTGTTAATCCTAGCATGATAAAGAAGATTCAAAGAGAGTGAGATGCCAGCTCCTTTCATTCAGTCAGTAGCTTCAAACATTTCTGGACGTTTTTCAATGGCAAAAATCAATGAATATTGTAAATGCACAAACAGTAATATCTCCACATTGCACGGTGCAATTCTGAAATTTTTAGCTTTTTCCTGTTAATCCTAGCATGATAAAGAAGATTCAAAGAGAGTGAGATGCCAGCTCCTTTCATTCAGTCAGTAGCTTCAAACATTTCTGGACGTTTTTCAATGGCAAAAATCAATGAATATTGTAAATGCACAAACAGTAATATCTCCACATTGCACGGTGCAATTCTGAAATTTTTTGCTTTTTCCTGCTAATCCTAGCATGATAAAGAAGATTCAAAGAGAGTGAGATGCCAGCTCCTTTCATTCAGTCAGTAGCTTCAAACATTTCTGGTATATGAAAAACATGTTTTTCAATGGCAAAAATCAATGAATATTGTAAATGCACAAACAGTAATATCTCCACATTGCACGGTGCAATTCTGAAATTTTTAGCTTTTTCCTGTTAATCCTAGCATGATAAAGAAGATTCAAAGAGAGTGAGATGCCAGCTCCTTTCATTCAGTCAGTAGCTTCAAACATTTCTGGACGTTTTTCAATGGCAAAAATCAATGAATATTGTAAATGCACAAACAGTAATATCTCCACATTGCACGGTGCAATTCTGAAATTTTTAGCTTTTTCCTGCTAATCCTAGCATGATAAAGAAGATTCAAAGAGAGTGAGATGCCAGCTCCTTTCATTCAGTCAGTAGCTTCAAACATTTCTGGTATATGAAAAACATGTTTTTCAATGGCAAAAATCAATGAATATTGTAAATGCACAAACAGTAATATCTCCACATTGCACGGTGCAATTCTGAAATTTTTAGCTTTTTCCTGTTAATCCTAGCATGATAAAGAAGATTCAAAGAGAGTGAGATGCCAGCTCCTTTCATTCAGTCAGTAGCTTCAAACATTTCTGGACGTTTTTCAATGGCAAAAATCAATGAATATTGTAAATGCACAAACAGTAATATCTCCACATTGCACGGTGCAATTCTGAAATTTTTAGCTTTTTCCTGTTAATCCTAGCATGATAAAGAAGATTCAAAGAGAGTGAGATGCCAGCTCCTTTCATTCAGTCAGTAGCTTCAAACATTTCTGGTATATGAAAAACATGTTTTTCAATGGCAAAAATCAATGAATATTGTAAATGCACAAACAGTAATATCTCCACATTGCACGGTGCAATTCTGAAATTTTTAGCTTTTTCCTGTTAATCCTAGCATGATAAAGAAGATTCAAAGAGAGTGAGATGCCAGCTCCTTTCATTCAGTCAGTAGCTTCAAACATTTCTGGACGTTTTTCAATGGCAAAAATCAATGAATATTGTAAATGCACAAACAGTAATATCTCCACATTGCACGGTGCAATTCTGAAATTTTTAGCTTTTTCCTGTTAATCCTAGCATGATAAAGAAGATTCAAAGAGAGTGAGATGCCAGCTCCTTTCATTCAGTCAGTAGCTTCAAACATTTCTGGACGTTTTTCAATGGCAAAAATCAATGAATATTGTAAATGCACAAACAGTAATATCTCCACATTGCACGGTGCAATTCTGAAATTTTTAGCTTTTTCCTGTTAATCCTAGCATGATAAAGAAGATTCAAAGAGAGTGAGATGCCAGCTCCTTTCATTCAGTCAGTAGCTTCAAACATTTCTGGTATATGAAAAACATGTTTTTCAATGGCAAAAATCAATGAATATTGTAAATGCACAAACAGTAATATCTCCACATTGCACGGTGCAATTCTGAAATTTTTAGCTTTTTCCTGTTAATCCTAGCATGATAAAGAAGATTCAAAGAGAGTGAGATGCCAGCTCCTTTCATTCAGTCAGTAGCTTCAAACATTTCTGGACGTTTTTCAATGGCAAAAATCAATGAATATTGTAAATGCACAAACAGTAATATCTCCACATTGCACGGTGCAATTCTGAAATTTTTAGCTTTTTCCTGCTAATCCTAGCATGATAAAGAAGATTCAAAGAGAGTGAGATGCCAGCTCCTTTCATTCAGTCAGTAGCTTCAAACATTTCTGGTATATGAAAAACATGTTTTTCAATGGCAAAAATCAATGAATATTGTAAATGCACAAACAGTAATATCTCCACATTGCACGGTGCAATTCTGAAATTTTTAGCTTTTTCCTGTTAATCCTAGCATGATAAAGAAGATTCAAAGAGAGTGAGATGCCAGCTCCTTTCATTCAGTCAGTAGCTTCAAACATTTCTGGACGTTTTTCAATGGCAAAAATCAATGAATATTGTAAATGCACAAACAGTAATATCTCCACATTGCACGGTGCAATTCTGAAATTTTTAGCTTTTTCCTGTTAATCCTAGCATGATAAAGAAGATTCAAAGAGAGTGAGATGCCAGCTCCTTTCATTCAGTCAGTAGCTTCAAACATTTCTGGACGTTTTTCAATGGCAAAAATCAATGAATATTGTAAATGCACAAACAGTAATATCTCCACATTGCACGGTGCAATTCTGAAATTTTTTGCTTTTTCCTGCTAATCCTAGCATGATAAAGAAGATTCAAAGAGAGTGAGATGCCAGCTCCTTTCATTCAGTCAGTAGCTTCAAACATTTCTGGTATATGAAAAACATGTTTTTCAATGGCAAAAATCAATGAATATTGTAAATGCACAAACAGTAATATCTCCACATTGCACGGTGCAATTCTGAAATTTTTAGCTTTTTCCTGTTAATCCTAGCATGATAAAGAAGATTCAAAGAGAGTGAGATGCCAGCTCCTTTCATTCAGTCAGTAGCTTCAAACATTTCTGGTATATGAAAAACATGTTTTTCAATGGCAAAAATCAATGAATATTGTAAATGCACAAACAGTAATATCTCCACATTGCACGGTGCAATTCTGAAATTTTTAGCTTTTTCCTGTTAATCCTAGCATGATAAAGAAGATTCAAAGAGAGTGAGATGCCAGCTCCTTTCATTCAGTCAGTAGCTTCAAACATTTCTGGACGTTTTTCAATGGCAAAAATCAATGAATATTGTAAATGCACAAACAGTAATATCTCCACATTGCACGGTGCAATTCTGAAATTTTTAGCTTTTTCCTGTTAATCCTAGCATGATAAAGAAGATTCAAAGAGAGTGAGATGCCAGCTCCTTTCATTCAGTCAGTAGCTTCAAACATTTCTGGTATATGAAAAACATGTTTTTCAATGGCAAAAATCAATGAATATTGTAAATGCACAAACAGTAATATCTCCACATTGCACGGTGCAATTCTGAAATTTTTAGCTTTTTCCTGTTAATCCTAGCATGATAAAGAAGATTCAAAGAGAGTGAGATGCCAGCTCCTTTCATTCAGTCAGTAGCTTCAAACATTTCTGGACGTTTTTCAATGGCAAAAATCAATGAATATTGTAAATGCACAAACAGTAATATCTCCACATTGCACGGTGCAATTCTGAAATTTTTAGCTTTTTCCTGTTAATCCTAGCATGATAAAGAAGATTCAAAGAGAGTGAGATGCCAGCTCCTTTCATTCAGTCAGTAGCTTCAAACATTTCTGGTATATGAAAAACATGTTTTTCAATGGCAAAAATCAATGAATATTGTAAATGCACAAACAGTAATATCTCCACATTGCACGGTGCAATTCTGAAATTTTTAGCTTTTTCCTGTTAATCCTAGCATGATAAAGAAGATTCAAAGAGAGTGAGATGCCAGCTCCTTTCATTCAGTCAGTAGCTTCAAACATTTCTGGACGTTTTTCAATGGCAAAAATCAATGAATATTGTAAATGCACAAACAGTAATATCTCCACATTGCACGGTGCAATTCTGAAATTTTTTGCTTTTTCCTGCTAATCCTAGCATGATAAAGAAGATTCAAAGAGAGTGAGATGCCAGCTCCTTTCATTCAGTCAGTAGCTTCAAACATTTCTGGTATATGAAAAACATGTTTTTCAATGGCAAAAATCAATGAATATTGTAAATGCACAAACAGTAATATCTCCACATTGCACGGTGCAATTCTGAAATTTTTAGCTTTTTCCTGTTAATCCTAGCATGATAAAGAAGATTCAAAGAGAGTGAGATGCCAGCTCCTTTCATTCAGTCAGTAGCTTCAAACATTTCTGGACGTTTTTCAATGGCAAAAATCAATGAATATTGTAAATGCACAAACAGTAATATCTCCACATTGCACGGTGCAATTCTGAAATTTTTAGCTTTTTCCTGTTAATCCTAGCATGATAAAGAAGATTCAAAGAGAGTGAGATGCCAGCTCCTTTCATTCAGTCAGTAGCTTCAAACATTTCTGGTATATGAAAAACATGTTTTTCAATGGCAAAAATCAATGAATATTGTAAATGCACAAACAGTAATATCTCCACATTGCACGGTGCAATTCTGAAATTTTTAGCTTTTTCCTGTTAATCCTAGCATGATAAAGAAGATTCAAAGAGAGTGAGATGCCAGCTCCTTTCATTCAGTCAGTAGCTTCAAACATTTCTGGTATATGAAAAACATGTTTTTCAATGGCAAAAATCAATGAATATTGTAAATGCACAAACAGTAATATCTCCACATTGCACGGTGCAATTCTGAAATTTTTAGCTTTTTCCTGTTAATCCTAGCATGATAAAGAAGATTCAAAGAGAGTGAGATGCCAGCTCCTTTCATTCAGTCAGTAGCTTCAAACATTTCTGGACGTTTTTCAATGGCAAAAATCAATGAATATTGTAAATGCACAAACAGTAATATCTCCACATTGCACGGTGCAATTCTGAAATTTTTTGCTTTTTCCTGCTAATCCTAGCATGATAAAGAAGATTCAAAGAGAGTGAGATGCCAGCTCCTTTCATTCAGTCAGTAGCTTCAAACATTTCTGGTATATGAAAAACATGTTTTTCAATGGCAAAAATCAATGAATATTGTAAATGCACAAACAGTAATATCTCCACATTGCACGGTGCAATTCTGAAATTTTTAGCTTTTTCCTGTTAATCCTAGCATGATAAAGAAGATTCAAAGAGAGTGAGATGCCAGCTCCTTTCATTCAGTCAGTAGCTTCAAACATTTCTGGACGTTTTTCAATGGCAAAAATCAATGAATATTGTAAATGCACAAACAGTAATATCTCCACATTGCACGGTGCAATTCTGAAATTTTTAGCTTTTTCCTGTTAATCCTAGCATGATAAAGAAGATTCAAAGAGAGTGAGATGCCAGCTCCTTTCATTCAGTCAGTAGCTTCAAACATTTCTGGTATATGAAAAACATGTTTTTCAATGGCAAAAATCAATGAATATTGTAAATGCACAAACAGTAATATCTCCACATTGCACGGTGCAATTCTGAAATTTTTAGCTTTTTCCTGTTAATCCTAGCATGATAAAGAAGATTCAAAGAGAGTGAGATGCCAGCTCCTTTCATTCAGTCAGTAGCTTCAAACATTTCTGGACGTTTTTCAATGGCAAAAATCAATGAATATTGTAAATGCACAAACAGTAATATCTCCACATTGCACGGTGCAATTCTGAAATTTTTAGCTTTTTCCTGTTAATCCTAGCATGATAAAGAAGATTCAAAGAGAGTGAGATGCCAGCTCCTTTCATTCAGTCAGTAGCTTCAAACATTTCTGGTATATGAAAAACATGTTTTTCAATGGCAAAAATCAATGAATATTGTAAATGCACAAACAGTAATATCTCCACATTGCACGGTGCAATTCTGAAATTTTTAGCTTTTTCCTGTTAATCCTAGCATGATAAAGAAGATTCAAAGAGAGTGAGATGCCAGCTCCTTTCATTCAGTCAGTAGCTTCAAACATTTCTGGACGTTTTTCAATGGCAAAAATCAATGAATATTGTAAATGCACAAACAGTAATATCTCCACATTGCACGGTGCAATTCTGAAATTTTTAGCTTTTTCCTGCTAATCCTAGCATGATAAAGAAGATTCAAAGAGAGTGAGATGCCAGCTCCTTTCATTCAGTCAGTAGCTTCAAACATTTCTGGTATATGAAAAACATGTTTTTCAATGGCAAAAATCAATGAATATTGTAAATGCACAAACAGTAATATCTCCACATTGCACGGTGCAATTCTGAAATTTTTAGCTTTTTCCTGTTGCACCGTGCAATGTGGAGATATTACTGTTTGTGCATTTACAATATTCATTGATTTTTGCCATTGAAAAACATGTTTTTCATATACCAGAAATGTTTGAAGCTACTGACTGAATGAAAGGAGCTGGCATCTCACTCTCTTTGAATCTTCTTTATCATGCTAGGATTAACAGGAAAAAGCTAAAAATTTCAGAAT
The DNA here is from genome assembly GCF_046119375.1 of Phyllobates terribilis. Classification (NCBI taxonomy): domain Eukaryota; kingdom Metazoa; phylum Chordata; class Amphibia; order Anura; family Dendrobatidae; genus Phyllobates; species Phyllobates terribilis. Next base: position 17,899 of record NW_027370398.1, on the reverse strand, counting down.
TGCACCGTGCAATGTGGAGATATTACTGTTTGTGCATTTACAATATTCATTGATTTTTGCCATTGAAAAACATGTTTTTCATATACCAGAAATGTTTGAAGCTACTGACTGAATGAAAGGAGCTGGCATCTCACTCTCTTTGAATCTTCTTTATCATGCTAGGATTAGCAGGAAAAAGCAAAAAATTTCAGAATTGCACCGTGCAATGTGGAGATATTACTGTTTGTGCATTTACAATATTCATTGATTTTTGCCATTGAAAAACGTCCAGAAATGTTTGAAGCTACTGACTGAATGAAAGGAGCTGGCATCTCACTCTCTTTGAATCTTCTTTATCATGCTAGGATTAACAGGAAAAAGCTAAAAATTTCAGAATTGCACCGTGCAATGTGGAGATATTACTGTTTGTGCATTTACAATATTCATTGATTTTTGCCATTGAAAAACATGTTTTTCATATACCAGAAATGTTTGAAGCTACTGACTGAATGAAAGGAGCTGGCATCTCACTCTCTTTGAATCTTCTTTATCATGCTAGGATTAACAGGAAAAAGCTAAAAATTTCAGAATTGCACCGTGCAATGTGGAGATATTACTGTTTGTGCATTTACAATATTCATTGATTTTTGCCATTGAAAAACATGTTTTTCATATACCAGAAATGTTTGAAGCTACTGACTGAATGAAAGGAGCTGGCATCTCACTCTCTTTGAATCTTCTTTATCATGCTAGGATTAACAGGAAAAAGCTAAAAATTTCAGAATTGCACCGTGCAATGTGGAGATATTACTGTTTGTGCATTTACAATATTCATTGATTTTTGCCATTGAAAAACGTCCAGAAATGTTTGAAGCTACTGACTGAATGAAAGGAGCTGGCATCTCACTCTCTTTGAATCTTCTTTATCATGCTAGGATTAACAGGAAAAAGCTAAAAATTTCAGAATTGCACCGTGCAATGTGGAGATATTACTGTTTGTGCATTTACAATATTCATTGATTTTTGCCATTGAAAAACGTCCAGAAATGTTTGAAGCTACTGACTGAATGAAAGGAGCTGGCATCTCACTCTCTTTGAATCTTCTTTATCATGCTAGGATTAACAGGAAAAAGCTAAAAATTTCAGAATTGCACCGTGCAATGTGGAGATATTACTGTTTGTGCATTTACAATATTCATTGATTTTTGCCATTGAAAAACGTCCAGAAATGTTTGAAGCTACTGACTGAATGAAAGGAGCTGGCATCTCACTCTCTTTGAATCTTCTTTATCATGCTAGGATTAACAGGAAAAAGCTAAAAATTTCAGAATTGCACCGTGCAATGTGGAGATATTACTGTTTGTGCATTTACAATATTCATTGATTTTTGCCATTGAAAAACATGTTTTTCATATACCAGAAATGTTTGAAGCTACTGACTGAATGAAAGGAGCTGGCATCTCACTCTCTTTGAATCTTCTTTATCATGCTAGGATTAGCAGGAAAAAGCTAAAAATTTCAGAATTGCACCGTGCAATGTGGAGATATTACTGTTTGTGCATTTACAATATTCATTGATTTTTGCCATTGAAAAACATGTTTTTCATATACCAGAAATGTTTGAAGCTACTGACTGAATGAAAGGAGCTGGCATCTCACTCTCTTTGAATCTTCTTTATCATGCTAGGATTAACAGGAAAAAGCTAAAAATGTCAGAATTGCACCGTGCAATGTGGAGATATTACTGTTTGTGCATTTACAATATTCATTGATTTTTGCCATTGAAAAACATGTTTTTCATATACCAGAAATGTTTGAAGCTACTGACTGAATGAAAGGAGCTGGCATCTCACTCTCTTTGAATCTTCTTTATCATGCTAGGATTAACAGGAAAAAGCTAAAAATTTCAGAATTGCACCGTGCAATGTGGAGATATTACTGTTTGTGCATTTACAATATTCATTGATTTTTGCCATTGAAAAACATGTTTTTCATATACCAGAAATGTTTGAAGCTACTGACTGAATGAAAGGAGCTGGCATCTCACTCTCTTTGAATCTTCTTTATCATGCTAGGATTAACAGGAAAAAGCTAAAAATTTCAGAATTGCACCGTGCAATGTGGAGATATTACTGTTTGTGCATTTACAATATTCATTGATTTTTGCCATTGAAAACATGTTTTTCATATACCAGAAATGTTTGAAGCTACTGACTGAATGAAAGGAGCTGGCATCTCACTCTCTTTGAATCTTCTTTATCATGCTAGGATTAACAGGAAAAAGCTAAAAATTTCAGAATTGCACCGTGCAATGTGGAGATATTACTGTTTGTGCATTTACAATATTCATTGATTTTTGCCATTGAAAAACATGTTTTTCATATACCAGAAATGTTTGAAGCTACTGACTGAATGAAAGGAGCTGGCATCTCACTCTCTTTGAATCTTCTTTATCATGCTAGGATTAGCAGGAAAAAGCAAAAAATTTCAGAATTGCACCGTGCAATGTGGAGATATTACTGTTTGTGCATTTACAATATTCATTGATTTTTGCCATTGAAAAACGTCCAGAAATGTTTGAAGCTACTGACTGAATGAAAGGAGCTGGCATCTCACTCTCTTTGAATCTTCTTTATCATGCTAGGATTAACAGGAAAAAGCTAAAAATTTCAGAATTGCACCGTGCAATGTGGAGATATTACTGTTTGTGCATTTACAATATTCATTGATTTTTGCCATTGAAAAACATGTTTTTCATATACCAGAAATGTTTGAAGCTACTGACTGAATGAAAGGAGCTGGCATCTCACTCTCTTTGAATCTTCTTTATCATGCTAGGATTAACAGGAAAAAGCTAAAAATTTCAGAATTGCACCGTGCAATGTGGAGATATTACTGTTTGTGCATTTACAATATTCATTGATTTTTGCCATTGAAAAACGTCCAGAAATGTTTGAAGCTACTGACTGAATGAAAGGAGCTGGCATCTCACTCTCTTTGAATCTTCTTTATCATGCTAGGATTAACAGGAAAAAGCTAAAAATTTCAGAATTGCACCGTGCAATGTGGAGATATTACTGTTTGTGCATTTACAATATTCATTGATTTTTGCCATTGAAAAACGTCCAGAAATGTTTGAAGCTACTGACTGAATGAAAGGAGCTGGCATCTCACTCTCTTTGAATCTTCTTTATCATGCTAGGATTAACAGGAAAAAGCTAAAAATTTCAGAATTGCACCGTGCAATGTGGAGATATTACTGTTTGTGCATTTACAATATTCATTGATTTTTGCCATTGAAAAACGTCCAGAAATGTTTGAAGCTACTGACTGAATGAAAGGAGCTGGCATCTCACTCTCTTTGAATCTTCTTTATCATGCTAGGATTAACAGGAAAAAGCTAAAAATTTCAGAATTGCACCGTGCAATGTGGAGATATTACTGTTTGTGCATTTACAATATTCATTGATTTTTGCCATTGAAAAACATGTTTTTCATATACCAGAAATGTTTGAAGCTACTGACTGAATGAAAGGAGCTGGCATCTCACTCTCTTTGAATCTTCTTTATCATGCTAGGATTAACAGGAAAAAGCTAAAAATTTCAGAATTGCACCGTGCAATGTGGAGATATTACTGTTTGTGCATTTACAATATTCATTGATTTTTGCCATTGAAAAAATGTTTTTCATATACCAGAAATGTTTGAAGCTACTGACTGAATGAAAGGAGCTGGCATCTCACTCTCTTTGAATCTTCTTTATCATGCTAGGATTAACAGGAAAAAGCTAAAAATTTCAGAATTGCACCGTGCAATGTGGAGATATTACTGTTTGTGCATTTACAATATTCATTGATTTTTGCCATTGAAAAACGTCCAGAAATGTTTGAAGCTACTGACTGAATGAAAGGAGCTGGCATCTCACTCTCTTTGAATCTTCTTTATCATGCTAGGATTAACAGGAAAAAGCTAAAAATTTCAGAATTGCACCGTGCAATGTGGAGATATTACTGTTTGTGCATTTACAATATTCATTGATTTTTGCCATTGAAAAACGTCCAGAAATGTTTGAAGCTACTGACTGAATGAAAGGAGCTGGCATCTCACTCTCTTTGAATCTTCTTTATCATGCTAGGATTAACAGGAAAAAGCTAAAAATTTCAGAATTGCACCGTGCAATGTGGAGATATTACTGTTTGTGCATTTACAATATTCATTGATTTTTGCCATTGAAAAACGTCCAGAAATGTTTGAAGCTACTGACTGAATGAAAGGAGCTGGCATCTCACTCTCTTTGAATCTTCTTTATCATGCTAGGATTAACAGGAAAAAGCTAAAAATTTCAGAATTGCACCGTGCAATGTGGAGATATTACTGTTTGTGCATTTACAATATTCATTGATTTTTGCCATTGAAAAACATGTTTTTCATATACCAGAAATGTTTGAAGCTACTGACTGAATGAAAGGAGCTGGCATCTCACTCTCTTTGAATCTTCTTTATCATGCTAGGATTAACAGGAAAAAGCTAAAAATTTCAGAATTGCACCGTGCAATGTGGAGATATTACTGTTTGTGCATTTACAATATTCATTGATTTTTGCCATTGAAAAACGTCCAGAAATGTTTGAAGCTACTGACTGAATGAAAGGAGCTGGCATCTCACTCTCTTTGAATCTTCTTTATCATGCTAGGATTAACAGGAAAAAGCTAAAAATTTCAGAATTGCACCGTGCAATGTGGAGATATTACTGTTTGTGCATTTACAATATTCATTGATTTTTGCCATTGAAAAACATGTTTTTCATATACCAGAAATGTTTGAAGCTACTGACTGAATGAAAGGAGCTGGCATCTCACTCTCTTTGAATCTTCTTTATCATGCTAGGATTAACAGGAAAAAGCTAAAAATTTCAGAATTGCACCGTGCAATGTGGAGATATTACTGTTTGTGCATTTACAATATTCATTGATTTTTGCCATTGAAAAACGTCCAGAAATGTTTGAAGCTACTGACTGAATGAAAGGAGCTGGCATCTCACTCTCTTTGAATCTTCTTTATCATGCTAGGATTAACAGGAAAAAGCTAAAAATTTCAGAATTGCACCGTGCAATGTGGAGATATTACTGTTTGTGCATTTACAATATTCATTGATTTTTGCCATTGAAAAACGTCCAGAAATGTTTGAAGCTACTGACTGAATGAAAGGAGCTGGCATCTCACTCTCTTTGAATCTTCTTTATCATGCTAGGATTAACAGGAAAAAGCTAAAAATTTCAGAATTGCACCGTGCAATGTGGAGATATTACTGTTTGTGCATTTACAATATTCATTGATTTTTGCCATTGAAAAACATGTTTTTCATATACCAGAAATGTTTGAAGCTACTGACTGAATGAAAGGAGCTGGCATCTCACTCTCTTTGAATCTTCTTTATCATGCTAGGATTAACAGGAAAAAGCTAAAAATTTCAGAATTGCACCGTGCAATGTGGAGATATTACTGTTTGTGCATTTACAATATTCATTGATTTTTGCCATTGAAAAACGTCCAGAAATGTTTGAAGCTACTGACTGAATGAAAGGAGCTGGCATCTCACTCTCTTTGAATCTTCTTTATCATGCTAGGATTAACAGGAAAAAGCTAAAAATTTCAGAATTGCACCGTGCAATGTGGAGATATTACTGTTTGTGCATTTACAATATTCATTGATTTTTGCCATTGAAAAACGTCCAGAAATGTTTGAAGCTACTGACTGAATGAAAGGAGCTGGCATCTCACTCTCTTTGAATCTTCTTTATCATGCTAGGATTAACAGGAAAAAGCTAAAAATTTCAGAATTGCACCGTGCAATGTGGAGATATTACTGTTTGTGCATTTACAATATTCATTGATTTTTGCCATTGAAAAACGTCCAGAAATGTTTGAAGCTACTGACTGAATGAAAGGAGCTGGCATCTCACTCTCTTTGAATCTTCTTTATCATGCTAGGATTAACAGGAAAAAGCTAAAAATTTCAGAATTGCACCGTGCAATGTGGAGATATTACTGTTTGTGCATTTACAATATTCATTGATTTTTGCCATTGAAAAACATGTTTTTCATATACCAGAAATGTTTGAAGCTACTGACTGAATGAAAGGAGCTGGCATCTCACTCTCTTTGAATCTTCTTTATCATGCTAGGATTAGCAGGAAAAAGCTAAAAATTTCAGAATTGCACCGTGCAATGTGGAGATATTACTGTTTGTGCATTTACAATATTCATTGATTTTTGCCATTGAAAAACGTCCAGAAATGTTTGAAGCTACTGACTGAATGAAAGGAGCTGGCATCTCACTCTCTTTGAATCTTCTTTATCATGCTAGGATTAACAGGAAAAAGCTAAAAATTTCAGAATTGCACCGTGCAATGTGGAGATATTACTGTTTGTGCATTTACAATATTCATTGATTTTTGCCATTGAAAAACATGTTTTTCATATACCAGAAATGTTTGAAGCTACTGACTGAATGAAAGGAGCTGGCATCTCACTCTCTTTGAATCTTCTTTATCATGCTAGGATTAACAGGAAAAAGCTAAAAATTTCAGAATTGCACCGTGCAATGTGGAGATATTACTGTTTGTGCATTTACAATATTCATTGATTTTTGCCATTGAAAAACATGTTTTTCATATACCAGAAATGTTTGAAGCTACTGACTGAATGAAAGGAGCTGGCATCTCACTCTCTTTGAATCTTCTTTATCATGCTAGGATTAACAGGAAAAAGCTAAAAATTTCAGAATTGCACCGTGCAATGTGGAGATATTACTGTTTGTGCATTTACAATATTCATTGATTTTTGCCATTGAAAAACGTCCAGAAATGTTTGAAGCTACTGACTGAATGAAAGGAGCTGGCATCTCACTCTCTTTGAATCTTCTTTATCATGCTAGGATTAACAGGAAAAAGCTAAAAATTTCAGAATTGCACCGTGCAATGTGGAGATATTACTGTTTGTGCATTTACAATATTCATTGATTTTTGCCATTGAAAAACATGTTTTTCATATACCAGAAATGTTTGAAGCTACTGACTGAATGAAAGGAGCTGGCATCTCACTCTCTTTGAATCTTCTTTATCATGCTAGGATTAACAGGAAAAAGCTAAAAATTTCAGAATTGCACCGTGCAATGTGGAGATATTACTGTTTGTGCATTTACAATATTCATTGATTTTTGCCATTGAAAAACGTCCAGAAATGTTTGAAGCTACTGACTGAATGAAAGGAGCTGGCATCTCACTCTCTTTGAATCTTCTTTATCATGCTAGGATTAACAGGAAAAAGCTAAAAATTTCAGAATTGCACCGTGCAATGTGGAGATATTACTGTTTGTGCATTTACAATATTCATTGATTTTTGCCATTGAAAAACATGTTTTTCATATACCAGAAATGTTTGAAGCTACTGACTGAATGAAAGGAGCTGGCATCTCACTCTCTTTGAATCTTCTTTATCATGCTAGGATTAACAGGAAAAAGCTAAAAATTTCAGAATTGCACCGTGCAATGTGGAGATATTACTGTTTGTGCATTTACAATATTCATTGATTTTTGCCATTGAAAAACGTCCAGAAATGTTTGAAGCTACTGACTGAATGAAAGGAGCTGGCATCTCACTCTCTTTGAATCTTCTTTATCATGCTAGGATTAACAGGAAAAAGCTAAAAATTTCAGAATTGCACCGTGCAATGTGGAGATATTACTGTTTGTGCATTTACAATATTCATTGATTTTTGCCATTGAAAAACGTCCAGAAATGTTTGAAGCTACTGACTGAATGAAAGGAGCTGGCATCTCACTCTCTTTGAATCTTCTTTATCATGCTAGGATTAACAGGAAAAAGCTAAAAATTTCAGAATTGCACCGTGCAATGTGGAGATATTACTGTTTGTGCATTTACAATATTCATTGATTTTTGCCATTGAAAAACATGTTTTTCATATACCAGAAATGTTTGAAGCTACTGACTGAATGAAAGGAGCTGGCATCTCACTCTCTTTGAATCTTCTTTATCATGCTAGGATTAACAGGAAAAAGCTAAAAATTTCAGAATTGCACCGTGCAATGTGGAGATATTACTGTTTGTGCATTTACAATATTCATTGATTTTTGCCATTGAAAAACGTCCAGAAATGTTTGAAGCTACTGACTGAATGAAAGGAGCTGGCATCTCACTCTCTTTGAATCTTCTTTATCATGCTAGGATTAACAGGAAAAAGCTAAAAATTTCAGAATTGCACCGTGCAATGTGGAGATATTACTGTTTGTGCATTTACAATATTCATTGATTTTTGCCATTGAAAAACGTCCAGAAATGTTTGAAGCTACTGACTGAATGAAAGGAGCTGGCATCTCACTCTCTTTGAATCTTCTTTATCATGCTAGGATTAACAGGAAAAAGCTAAAAATTTCAGAATTGCACCGTGCAATGTGGAGATATTACTGTTTGTGCATTTACAATATTCATTGATTTTTGCCATTGAAAAACGTCCAGAAATGTTTGAAGCTACTGACTGAATGAAAGGAGCTGGCATCTCACTCTCTTTGAATCTTCTTTATCATGCTAGGATTAACAGGAAAAAGCTAAAAATTTCAGAATTGCACCGTGCAATGTGGAGATATTACTGTTTGTGCATTTACAATATTCATTGATTTTTGCCATTGAAAAACATGTTTTTCATATACCAGAAATGTTTGAAGCTACTGACTGAATGAAAGGAGCTGGCATCTCACTCTCTTTGAATCTTCTTTATCATGCTAGGATTAGCAGGAAAAAGCAAAAAATTTCAGAATTGCACCGTGCAATGTGGAGATATTACTGTTTGTGCATTTACAATATTCATTGATTTTTGCCATTGAAAAACGTCCAGAAATGTTTGAAGCTACTGACTGAATGAAAGGAGCTGGCATCTCACTCTCTTTGAATCTTCTTTATCATGCTAGGATTAACAGGAAAAAGCTAAAAATTTCAGAATTGCACCGTGCAATGTGGAGATATTACTGTTTGTGCATTTACAATATTCATTGATTTTTGCCATTGAAAAACATGTTTTTCATATACCAGAAATGTTTGAAGCTACTGACTGAATGAAAGGAGCTGGCATCTCACTCTCTTTGAATCTTCTTTATCATGCTAGGATTAACAGGAAAAAGCTAAAAATTTCAGAATTGCACCGTGCAATGTGGAGATATTACTGTTTGTGCATTTACAATATTCATTGATTTTTGCCATTGAAAAACATGTTTTTCATATACCAGAAATGTTTGAAGCTACTGACTGAATGAAAGGAGCTGGCATCTCACTCTCTTTGAATCTTCTTTATCATGCTAGGATTAACAGGAAAAAGCTAAAAATTTCAGAATTGCACCGTGCAATGTGGAGATATTACTGTTTGTGCATTTACAATATTCATTGATTTTTGCCATTGAAAAACGTCCAGAAATGTTTGAAGCTACTGACTGAATGAAAGGAGCTGGCATCTCACTCTCTTTGAATCTTCTTTATCATGCTAGGATTAACAGGAAAAAGCTAAAAATTTCAGAATTGCACCGTGCAATGTGGAGATATTACTGTTTGTGCATTTACAATATTCATTGATTTTTGCCATTGAAAAACGTCCAGAAATGTTTGAAGCTACTGACTGAATGAAAGGAGCTGGCATCTCACTCTCTTTGAATCTTCTTTATCATGCTAGGATTAACAGGAAAAAGCTAAAAATTTCAGAATTGCACCGTGCAATGTGGAGATATTACTGTTTGTGCATTTACAATATTCATTGATTTTTGCCATTGAAAAACGTCCAGAAATGTTTGAAGCTACTGACTGAATGAAAGGAGCTGGCATCTCACTCTCTTTGAATCTTCTTTATCATGCTAGGATTAACAGGAAAAAGCTAAAAATTTCAGAATTGCACCGTGCAATGTGGAGATATTACTGTTTGTGCATTTACAATATTCATTGATTTTTGCCATTGAAAAACATGTTTTTCATATACCAGAAATGTTTGAAGCTACTGACTGAATGAAAGGAGCTGGCATCTCACTCTCTTTGAATCTTCTTTATCATGCTAGGATTAGCAGGAAAAAGCTAAAAATTTCAGAATTGCACCGTGCAATGTGGAGATATTACTGTTTGTGCATTTACAATATTCATTGATTTTTGCCATTGAAAAACATGTTTTTCATATACCAGAAATGTTTGAAGCTACTGACTGAATGAAAGGAGCTGGCATCTCACTCTCTTTGAATCTTCTTTATCATGCTAGGATTAACAGGAAAAAGCTAAAAATGTCAGAATTGCACCGTGCAATGTGGAGATATTACTGTTTGTGCATTTACAATATTCATTGATTTTTGCCATTGAAAAACATGTTTTTCATATACCAGAAATGTTTGAAGCTACTGACTGAATGAAAGGAGCTGGCATCTCACTCTCTTTGAATCTTCTTTATCATGCTAGGATTAACAGGAAAAAGCTAAAAATTTCAGAATTGCACCGTGCAATGTGGAGATATTACTGTTTGTGCATTTACAATATTCATTGATTTTTGCCATTGAAAAACATGTTTTCATATACCAGAAATGTTTGAAGCTACTGACTGAATGAAAGGAGCTGGCATCTCACTCTCTTTGAATCTTCTTTATCATGCTAGGATTAACAGGAAAAAAGCTAAAAATTTCAGAATTGCACCGTGCAATGTGGAGATATTACTGTTTGTGCATTTACAATATTCATTGATTTTTGCCATTGAAAACATGTTTTTCATATACCAGAAATGTTTGAAGCTACTGACTGAATGAAAGGAGCTGGCATCTCACTCTCTTTGAATCTTCTTTATCATGCTAGGATTAACAGGAAAAAGCTAAAAATTTCAGAATTGCACCGTGCAATGTGGAGATATTACTGTTTGTGCATTTACAATATTCATTGATTTTTGCCATTGAAAAACATGTTTTTCATATACCAGAAATGTTTGAAGCTACTGACTGAATGAAAGGAGCTGGCATCTCACTCTCTTTGAATCTTCTTTATCATGCTAGGATTAGCAGGAAAAAGCTAAAAATTTCAGAATTGCACCGTGCAATGTGGAGATATTACTGTTTGTGCATTTACAATATTCATTGATTTTGCCATTGAAAAACGTCCAGAAATGTTTGAAGCTACTGACTGAATGAAAGGAGCTGGCATCTCACTCTCTTTGAATCTTCTTTATCATGCTAGGATTAACAGGAAAAAGCTAAAAATTTCAGAATTGCACCGTGCAATGTGGAGATATTACTGTTTGTGCATTTACAATATTCATTGATTTTTGCCATTGAAAAACATGTTTTTCATATACCAGAAATGTTTGAAGCTACTGACTGAATGAAAGGAGCTGGCATCTCACTCTCTTTGAATCTTCTTTATCATGCTAGGATTAACAGGAAAAAAGCTAAAAATTTCAGAATTGCACCGTGCAATGTGGAGATATTACTGTTTGTGCATTTACAATATTCATTGATTTTTGCCATTGAAAAACGTCCAGAAATGTTTGAAGCTACTGACTGAATGAAAGGAGCTGGCATCTCACTCTCTTTGAATCTTCTTTATCATGCTAGGATTAACAGGAAAAAAGCTAAAAATTTCAGAATTGCACCGTGCAATGTGGAGATATTACTGTTTGTGCATTTACAATATTCATTGATTTTTGCCATTGAAAAACGTCCAGAAATGTTTGAAGCTACTGACTGAATGAAAGGAGCTGGCATCTCACTCTCTTTGAATCTTCTTTATCATGCTAGGATTAACAGGAAAAGCTAAAAATTTCAGAATTGCACCGTGCAATGTGGAGATATTACTGTTTGTGCATTTACAATATTCATTGATTTTTGCCATTGAAAAACGTCCAGAAATGTTTGAAGCTACTGACTGAATGAAAGGAGCTGGCATCTCACTCTCTTTGAATCTTCTTTATCATGCTAGGATTAACAGGAAAAAGCTAAAAATTTCAGAATTGCACCGTGCAATGTGGAGATATTACTGTTTGTGCATTTACAATATTCATTGATTTTTGCCATTGAAAACATGTTTTTCATATACCAGAAATGTTTGAAGCTACTGACTGAATGAAAGGAGCTGGCATCTCACTCTCTTTGAATCTTCTTTATCATGCTAGGATTAACAGGAAAAAGCTAAAAATTTCAGAATTGCACCGTGCAATGTGGAGATATTACTGTTTGTGCATTTACAATATTCATTGATTTTTGCCATTGAAAAACTGTCCAGAAATGTTTGAAGCTACTGACTGAATGAAAGGAGCTGGCATCTCACTCTCTTTGAATCTTCTTTATCATGCTAGGATTAACAGGAAAAAGCTAAAAATTTCAGAATTGCACCGTGCAATGTGGAGATATTACTGTTTGTGCATTTACAATATTCATTGATTTTTGCCATTGAAAAAACGTCCAGAAATGTTTGAAGCTACTGACTGAATGAAAGGAGCTGGCATCTCACTCTCTTTGAATCTTCTTTATCATGCTAGGATTAACAGGAAAAAGCTAAAAATTTCAGAATTGCACCGTGCAATGTGGAGATATTACTGTTTGTGCATTTACAATATTCATTGATTTTTGCCATTGAAAAACGTCCAGAAATGTTTGAAGCTACTGACTGAATGAAAGGAGCTGGCATCTCACTCTCTTTGAATCTTCTTTATCATGCTAGGATTAACAGGAAAAAGCTAAAATTTCAGAATTGCACCGTGCAATGTGGAGATATTACTGTTTGTGCATTTACAATATTCATTGATTTTTGCCATTGAAAAACGTCCAGAAATGTTTGAAGCTACTGACTGAATGAAAGGAGCTGGCATCTCACTCTCTTTGAATCTTCTTTATCATGCTAGGATTAACAGGAAAAAGCTAAAAATTTCAGAATTGCACCGTGCAATGTGGAGATATTACTGTTTGTGCATTTACAATATTCATTGATTTTTGCCATTGAAAAACATGTTTTTCATATACCAGAAATGTTTGAAGCTACTGACTGAATGAAAGGAGCTGGCATCTCACTCTCTTTGAATCTTCTTTATCATGCTAGGATTAACAGGAAAAAGCTAAAAATTTCAGAATTGCACCGTGCAATGTGGAGATATTACTGTTTGTGCATTTACAATATTCATTGATTTTTGCCATTGAAAAACATGTTTTCTAACCAGAAATGTTTGAAGCTACTGACTGAATGAAAGGAGCTGGCATCTCACTCTCTTTGAATCTTCTTTATCATGCTAGGATTAACAGGAAAAAGCTAAAAATTTCAGAATTGCACCGTGCAATGTGGAGATATTACTGTTTTGTGCATTTACAATATTCATTGATTTTTGCCATTGAAAAACATGTTTTTCATATACCAGAAATGTTTGAAGCTACTGACTGAATGAAAGGAGCTGGCATCTCACTCTCTTTGAATCTTCTTTATCATGCTAGGATTAACAGGAAAAAGCTAAAAATTTCAGAATTGCACCGTGCAATGTGGAGATATTACTGTTTGTGCATTTACAATATTCATTGATTTTTGCCATTGAAAAACGTCCAGAAATGTTTGAAGCTACTGACTGAATGAAAGGAGCTGGCATCTCACTCTCTTTGAATCTTCTTTATCATGCTAGGATTAACAGGAAAAAGCTAAAAATTTCAGAATTGCACCGTGCAATGTGGAGATATTACTGTTTGTGCATTTACAATATTCATTGATTTTTGCCATTGAAAAACGTCCAGAAATGTTTGAAGCTACTGACTGAATGAAAGGAGCTGGCATCTCACTCTCTTTGAATCTTCTTTATCATGCTAGGATTAACAGGAAAAAGCTAAAAATTTCAGAATTGCACCGTGCAATGTGGAGATATTACTGTTTGTGCATTTACAATATTCATTGATTTTTGCCATTGAAAAACATGTTTTTCATATACCAGAAATGTTTGAAGCTACTGACTGAATGAAAGGAGCTGGCATCTCACTCTCTTTGAATCTTCTTTATCATGCTAGGATTAACAGGAAAAAGCTAAAAATTCAGAATTGCACCGTGCAATGTGGAGATATTACTGTTTGTGCATTTACAATATTCATTGATTTTTGCCATTGAAAAACTGTTTTTCATATACCAGAAATGTTTGAAGCTACTGACTGAATGAAAGGAGCTGGCATCTCACTCTCTTTGAATCTTCTTTATCATGCTAGGATTAACAGGAAAAAGCTAAAAATTTCAGAATTGCACCGTGCAATGTGGAGATATTACTGTTTGTGCATTTACAATATTCATTGATTTTTGCCATTGAAAAACGTCCAGAAATGTTTGAAGCTACTGACTGAATGAAAGGAGCTGGCATCTCACTCTCTTTGAATCTTCTTTATCATGCTAGGATTAACAGAAAAAGCTAAAAATTTCAGAATTGCACCGTGCAATGTGGAGATATTACTGTTTGTGCATTTACAATATTCATTGATTTTTGCCATTGAAAAACATGTTTGTCAAAAACCAGAAATGTTTGAAGCTACTGACTGAATGAAAGGAGCTGGCATCTCCTCTCTTTGAATCTTCTTTATCATGCTAGGATTAACAGGAAAAAGCTAAAAATTTCAGAATTGCACCGTGCAATGTGGAGATATTACTGTTTGTGCATTTACAATATTCATTGATTTTTGCCATTGAAAAACATTGTTTTTCATATACCAGAAATGTTTGAAGCTACTGACTGAATGAAAGGAGCTGGCATCTCACTCTCTTTGAATCTTCTTTATCATGCTAGGATTAACAGGAAAAAGCTAAAAATTTCAGAATTGCACCGTGCAATGTGGAGATAATACTGTTTGTGCATTTACAATATTCATTGATTTTTGCCATTGAAAACATGTTTTTCATATATCAAGAAATGTTTGAAGCTACTGACTGAATGAAAGGAGCTGGCATCTCACTCTCTTTGAATCTTCTTTATCATGCTAGGATTTAACAGGAAAAAGCTAAAAATTCAGAATTGCCGTGCAATGTGGAGATATTACTGTTTGTGCATTTACAATATTCATTGATTTTTGCCATTGAAAAACGTCCAGAAATGTTTGAAGCTACTGACTGAATGAAAGGAGCTGGCATCTCACTCTCTTTGAATCTTCTTTATCATGCTAGGATTAGCAGGAAAAAGCTAAAAATTTCAGAATTGCACCGTGCAATGTGGAGATATTACTGTTTGTGCATTTACAATATTCATTGATTTTTGCCATTGAAAAACGTCCAGAAATGTTTGAAGCTACTGACTGAATGAAAGGAGCTGGCATCTCACTCTCTTTGAATCTTCTTTATCATGCTAGGATTAACAGGAAAAAGCTAAAAATTTCAGAATTGCACCGTGCAATGTGGAGATATTACTGTTTGTGCATTTACAATATTCATTGATTTTTGCCATTGAAAAACGTCCAGAAATGTTTGAGCTACTGACTGAATGAAAGGAGCTGGCATCTCACTCTCTTTGAATCTTCTTTATCATGCTAGGATTAACAGGAAAAAGCTAAAAATTTCAGAATTGCACCGTGCAATGTGGAGATATTACTGTTTGTGCATTTACAATATTCATTGATTTTTGCCATTGAAAAACGTCCAGAAATGTTTGAAGCTACTGACTGAATGAAAGGAGCTGGCATCTCACTCTCTTTGAATCTTCTTTATCATGCTAGGATTAACAGGAAAAAGCGAAGCACCGTGCAATGTGGAGATATTACTGTTTGTGCATTTACAATATTCATTGATTTTTGCCATTGAAAAACATGTTTTTCATATACCAGAAATGTTTGAAGCTACTGACTGAATGAAAGGAGCTGGCATCTCACTCTCTTTGAATCTTCTTTATCATGCTAGGATTAGCAGGAAAAAGCTAAAAATTTCAGAATTGCACCGTGCAATGTTGAGATATTACTGTTTGTGCATTTACAATATTCATTGATTTTTGCCATTGAAAAACGTCCAGAAATGTTTGAAGCTACTGACTGAATGAAAGGAGCTGGCATCTCACTCTCTTTGAATCTTCTTTATCATGCTAGGATTTACAGGAAAAAGCTAAAAATTTCAGAATTGCACCGTGCAATGTGGAGATATTACTGTTTGTGCATTTACAATATTCATTTGATTTTTGCCATTGAAAAACGTCCAGAAATGTTTGAAGCTACTGACTGAATGAAGGAGCTGGCATCTCACTCTCTTTGAATCTTCTTTATCATGCTAGGATTAACAGGAAAAAGCTAAAAATTTCAGAATTGCACCGTGCAATGTGGAGATATTACTGTTTGTGCATTTACAATATTCATTGATTTTTGCCATTGAAAAACGTCCAGAAATGTTTGAAGCTACTGACTGAATGAAAGGAGCTGGCATCTCACTCTCTTTGAATCTTCTTTATCATGCTAGGAATTAACAGGAAAAAGCTAAAAATTTCAGAATTGCACCGTGCAATGTGGAGATATTACTGTTTGTGCATTTACAATATTCATTGATTTTTGCCATTGAAAAACATGTTTTTCATATACCAGAAATGTTTTGAAGCTACTGACTGAATGAAAGGAGCTGGCATCTCACTCTCTTTGAATCTTCTTTATCATGCTAGGATTAACAGGAAAAAGCTAAAAATTTCAGAATTGCACCGTGCAATGTGGAGATATTACTGTTTGTGCATTTACAATATTCATTGATTTTTGCCATTGAAAAACGTCCAGAAATGTTTGAAGCTACTGACTGAATGAAAGGAGCTGGCATCTCACTCTCTTTGAATCTTCTTTATCATGCTAGGATTAACAGGAAAAGCTAAAATTTCAGAATTGCACCGTGCAATGTGGAGATATTACTGTTTGTGCATTTACAATATTCATTGATTTTTGCCATTGAAAAATGTCCAGAAATGTTTGAAGCTACTGACTGAATGAAAGGAGCTGGCATCTCACTCTCTTTGAATCTTCTTTATCATGCTAGGATTAACAGGAAAAAGCTAAAAATTTCAGAATTGCACCGTGCAATGTGGAGATATTACTGTTTGTGCATTTACAATATTCATTGATTTTGCCATTGAAAAACGTCCAGAAATGTTTGAAGCTACTGACTGAATGAAAGGAGCTGGCATCTCACTCTCTTTGAATCTTCTTTATCATGCTAGGATTAACAGGAAAAAGCTAAAAATTTCAGAATTGCACCCTGCAATGTGGAGATATTACTGTTTGTGCATTTACAATATTCATTGATTTTTGCCATTGAAAAACATGTTTTTCATATACCAGAAATGTTTGAAAGCTACTGACTGAATGAAAGGAGCTGGCATCTCACTCTCTTTGAATCTTCTTTATCATGCTAGATTAACAGGAAAAAGCTAAAAATTTCAGAATTGCACCGTGCAATGTGGAGATATTACTGTTTGTGCATTTACAATATTCATTGATTTTTGCCATTGAAAAACATGTTTTTCATATACCAGAAATGTTTGAAGCTACTGACTGAGATGAAAGGAGCTGGCATCTCACTCTCTTTGAATCTTCTTTATCATGCTAGGATTAACAGGAAAAAGCTAAAAATTTCAGAATTGCACCGTGCAATGTGGAGATATTACTGTTTGTGCATTTACAATATTCATTGATTTTTGCCATTGAAAAACGTCCAGAAATGTTTGAAGCTACTGACTGAATGATAGGAGCTGGCATCTCACTCTCTTTGAATCTTCTTTATCATGCTAGGATTAGCAGGAAAAAGCTAAAAATTTCAGAATTGCACCGTGCAATGTGGAGATATTACTGTTTGTGCCATTTACAATATTCATTGATTTTTGCCATTGAAAAAACGTCCAGAAATGTTTGAAGCTACTGACTGAATG
>NW_027370397.1:0-36213 GCF_046119375.1 Phyllobates terribilis | reverse complement strand
ACAATATTCATTGATTTTTGCCATTGAAAAACATGTTTTTCATATACCAGAAATGTTTGAAGCTACTGACTGAATGAAAGGAGCTGGCATCTCACTCTCTTTGAATCTTCTTTATCATGCTAGGATTAACAGGAAAAAGCAAAAAATTTCAGAATTGCACCTTGCAATGTGGAGATATTACTGTTTGTGCATTTACAATATTCATTGATTTTTGCCATTGAAAAACATGTTTTTCATATACCAGAAATGTTTGAAGCTACTGACTGAATGAAAGGAGCTGGCATCTCACTCTCTTTGAATCTTCTTTATCATGCTAGGATTAACAGGAAAAAGCAAAAAATTTCAGAATTGCACCGTGCAATGTGGAGATATTACTGTTTGTGCATTTACAATATTCATTGATTTTTGCCATTGAAAAACATGTTTTTCATATACCAGAAATGTTTGAAGCTACTGACTGAATGAAAGGAGCTGGCATCTCACTCTCTTTGAATCTTCTTTATCATGCTAGGATTAACAGGAAAAAGCTAAAAATTTCAGAATTGCACCGTGCAATGTGGAGATATTACTGTTTGTGCATTTACAATATTCATTGATTTTTGCCATTGAAAAACGTCCAGAAATGTTTGAAGCTACTGACTGAATGAAAGGAGCTGGCATCTCACTCTCTTTGAATCTTCTTTATCATGCTAGGATTAGCAGGAAAAAGCAAAAAATTTCAGAATTGCACCTTGCAATGTGGAGATATTACTGTTTGTGCATTTACAATATTCATTGATTTTTGCCATTGAAAAACATGTTTTTCATATACCAGAAATGTTTGAAGCTACTGACTGAATGAAAGGAGCTGGCATCTCACTCTCTTTGAATCTTCTTTATCATGCTAGGATTAACAGGAAAAAGCTAAAAATTTCAGAATTGCACCGTGCAATGTGGAGATATTACTGTTTGTGCATTTACAATATTCATTGATTTTTGCCATTGAAAAACATGTTTTTCATATACCAGAAATGTTTGAAGCTACTGACTGAATGAAAGGAGCTGGCATCTCACTCTCTTTGAATCTTCTTTATCATGCTAGGATTAGCAGGAAAAAGCAAAAAATTTCAGAATTGCACCGTGCAATGTGGAGATATTACTGTTTGTGCATTTACAATATTCATTGATTTTTGCCATTGAAAAACATGTTTTTCATATACCAGAAATGTTTGAAGCTACTGACTGAATGAAAGGAGCTGGCATCTCACTCTCTTTGAATCTTCTTTATCATGCTAGGATTAACAGGAAAAAGCAAAAAATTTCAGAATTGCACCTTGCAATGTGGAGATATTACTGTTTGTGCATTTACAATATTCATTGATTTTTGCCATTGAAAAACATGTTTTTCATATACCAGAAATGTTTGAAGCTACTGACTGAATGAAAGGAGCTGGCATCTCACTCTCTTTGAATCTTCTTTATCATGCTAGGATTAACAGGAAAAAGCAAAAAATTTCAGAATTGCACCGTGCAATGTGGAGATATTACTGTTTGTGCATTTACAATATTCATTGATTTTTGCCATTGAAAAACATGTTTTTCATATACCAGAAATGTTTGAAGCTACTGACTGAATGAAAGGAGCTGGCATCTCACTCTCTTTGAATCTTCTTTATCATGCTAGGATTAACAGGAAAAAGCTAAAAATTTCAGAATTGCACCGTGCAATGTGGAGATATTACTGTTTGTGCATTTACAATATTCATTGATTTTTGCCATTGAAAAACATGTTTTTCATATACCAGAAATGTTTGAAGCTACTGACTGAATGAAAGGAGCTGGCATCTCACTCTCTTTGAATCTTCTTTATCATGCTAGGATTAGCAGGAAAAAGCAAAAAATTTCAGAATTGCACCTTGCAATGTGGAGATATTACTGTTTGTGCATTTACAATATTCATTGATTTTTGCCATTGAAAAACATGTTTTTCATATACCAGAAATGTTTGAAGCTACTGACTGAATGAAAGGAGCTGGCATCTCACTCTCTTTGAATCTTCTTTATCATGCTAGGATTAGCAGGAAAAAGCTAAAAATTTCAGAATTGCACCTTGCAATGTGGAGATATTACTGTTTGTGCATTTACAATATTCATTGATTTTTGCCATTGAAAAACGTCCAGAAATGTTTGAAGCTACTGACTGAATGAAAGGAGCTGGCATCTCACTCTCTTTGAATCTTCTTTATCATGCTAGGATTAGCAGGAAAAAGCAAAAAATTTCAGAATTGCACCGTGCAATGTGGAGATATTACTGTTTGTGCATTTACAATATTCATTGATTTTTGCCATTGAAAAACATGTTTTTCATATACCAGAAATGTTTGAAGCTACTGACTGAATGAAAGGAGCTGGCATCTCACTCTCTTTGAATCTTCTTTATCATGCTAGGATTAACAGGAAAAAGCAAAAAATTTCAGAATTGCACCGTGCAATGTGGAGATATTACTGTTTGTGCATTTACAATATTCATTGATTTTTGCCATTGAAAAACGTCCAGAAATGTTTGAAGCTACTGACTGAATGAAAGGAGCTGGCATCTCACTCTCTTTGAATCTTCTTTATCATGCTAGGATTAACAGGAAAAAGCTAAAAATTTCAGAATTGCACCGTGCAATGTGGAGATATTACTGTTTGTGCATTTACAATATTCATTGATTTTTGCCATTGAAAAACATGTTTTTCATATACCAGAAATGTTTGAAGCTACTGACTGAATGAAAGGAGCTGGCATCTCACTCTCTTTGAATCTTCTTTATCATGCTAGGATTAACAGGAAAAAGCTAAAAATTTCAGAATTGCACCGTGCAATGTGGAGATATTACTGTTTGTGCATTTACAATATTCATTGATTTTTGCCATTGAAAAACATGTTTTTCATATACCAGAAATGTTTGAAGCTACTGACTGAATGAAAGGAGCTGGCATCTCACTCTCTTTGAATCTTCTTTATCATGCTAGGATTAGCAGGAAAAAGCTAAAAATTTCAGAATTGCACCTTGCAATGTGGAGATATTACTGTTTGTGCATTTACAATATTCATTGATTTTTGCCATTGAAAAACATGTTTTTCATATACCAGAAATGTTTGAAGCTACTGACTGAATGAAAGGAGCTGGCATCTCACTCTCTTTGAATCTTCTTTATCATGCTAGAATTAACAGGAAAAAGCAAAAAATTTCAGAATTGCACCTTGCAATGTGGAGATATTACTGTTTGTGCATTTACAATATTCATTGATTTTTGCCATTGAAAAACGTCCAGAAATGTTTGAAGCTACTGACTGAATGAAAGGAGCTGGCATCTCACTCTCTTTGAATCTTCTTTATCATGCTAGGATTAACAGGAAAAAGCAAAAAATTTCAGAATTGCACCGTGCAATGTGGAGATATTACTGTTTGTGCATTTACAATATTCATTGATTTTTGCCATTGAAAAACATGTTTTTCATATACCAGAAATGTTTGAAGCTACTGACTGAATGAAAGGAGCTGGCATCTCACTCTCTTTGAATCTTCTTTATCATGCTAGGATTAGCAGGAAAAAGCTAAAAATTTCAGAATTGCACCTTGCAATGTGGAGATATTACTGTTTGTGCATTTACAATATTCATTGATTTTTGCCATTGAAAAACATGTTTTTCATATACCAGAAATGTTTGAAGCTACTGACTGAATGAAAGGAGCTGGCATCTCACTCTCTTTGAATCTTCTTTATCATGCTAGGATTAACAGGAAAAAGCTAAAAATTTCAGAATTGCACCGTGCAATGTGGAGATATTACTGTTTGTGCATTTACAATATTCATTGATTTTTGCCATTGAAAAACATGTTTTTCATATACCAGAAATGTTTGAAGCTACTGACTGAATGAAAGGAGCTGGCATCTCACTCTCTTTGAATCTTCTTTATCATGCTAGGATTAACAGGAAAAAGCTAAAAATTTCAGAATTGCACCGTGCAATGTGGAGATATTACTGTTTGTGCATTTACAATATTCATTGATTTTTGCCATTGAAAAACATGTTTTTCATATACCAGAAATGTTTGAAGCTACTGACTGAATGAAAGGAGCTGGCATCTCACTCTCTTTGAATCTTCTTTATCATGCTAGGATTAGCAGGAAAAAGCTAAAAATTTCAGAATTGCACCTTGCAATGTGGAGATATTACTGTTTGTGCATTTACAATATTCATTGATTTTTGCCATTGAAAAACGTCCAGAAATGTTTGAAGCTACTGACTGAATGAAAGGAGCTGGCATCTCACTCTCTTTGAATCTTCTTTATCATGCTAGGATTAACAGGAAAAAGCAAAAAATTTCAGAATTGCACCGTGCAATGTGGAGATATTACTGTTTGTGCATTTACAATATTCATTGATTTTTGCCATTGAAAAACATGTTTTTCATATACCAGAAATGTTTGAAGCTACTGACTGAATGAAAGGAGCTGGCATCTCACTCTCTTTGAATCTTCTTTATCATGCTAGGATTAGCAGGAAAAAGCTAAAAATTTCAGAATTGCACCTTGCAATGTGGAGATATTACTGTTTGTGCATTTACAATATTCATTGATTTTTGCCATTGAAAAACATGTTTTTCATATACCAGAAATGTTTGAAGCTACTGACTGAATGAAAGGAGCTGGCATCTCACTCTCTTTGAATCTTCTTTATCATGCTAGGATTAACAGGAAAAAGCTAAAAATTTCAGAATTGCACCGTGCAATGTGGAGATATTACTGTTTGTGCATTTACAATATTCATTGATTTTTGCCATTGAAAAACATGTTTTTCATATACCAGAAATGTTTGAAGCTACTGACTGAATGAAAGGAGCTGGCATCTCACTCTCTTTGAATCTTCTTTATCATGCTAGGATTAACAGGAAAAAGCTAAAAATTTCAGAATTGCACCGTGCAATGTGGAGATATTACTGTTTGTGCATTTACAATATTCATTGATTTTTGCCATTGAAAAACATGTTTTTCATATACCAGAAATGTTTGAAGCTACTGACTGAATGAAAGGAGCTGGCATCTCACTCTCTTTGAATCTTCTTTATCATGCTAGGATTAGCAGGAAAAAGCTAAAAATTTCAGAATTGCACCTTGCAATGTGGAGATATTACTGTTTGTGCATTTACAATATTCATTGATTTTTGCCATTGAAAAACGTCCAGAAATGTTTGAAGCTACTGACTGAATGAAAGGAGCTGGCATCTCACTCTCTTTGAATCTTCTTTATCATGCTAGGATTAACAGGAAAAAGCTAAAAATTTCAGAATTGCACCTTGCAATGTGGAGATATTACTGTTTGTGCATTTACAATATTCATTGATTTTTGCCTTTGAAAAACATGTTTTTCATATACCAGAAATGTTTGAAGCTACTGACTGAACGAAAGGAGCTGGCATCTCACTCTCTTTGAATCTTCTTTATCATGCTAGGATTAACAGGAAAAAGCTAAAAATTTCAGAATTGCACCTTGCAATGTGGAGATATTACTGTTTGTGCATTTACAATATTCATTGATTTTTGCCATTGAAAAACATGTTTTTCATATACCAGAAATGTTTGAAGCTACTGACTGAATGAAAGGAGCTGGCATCTCACTCTCTTTGAATCTTCTTTATCATGCTAGGATTAACAGGAAAAAGCAAAAAATTTCAGAATTGCACCGTGCAATGTGGAGATATTACTGTTTGTGCATTTACAATATTCATTGATTTTTGCCATTGAAAAACATGTTTTTCATATACCAGAAATGTTTGAAGCTACTGACTGAATGAAAGGAGCTGGCATCTCACTCTCTTTGAATCTTCTTTATCATGCTAGGATTAGCAGGAAAAAGCAAAAAATTTCAGAATTGCACCGTGCAATGTGGAGATATTACTGTTTGTGCATTTACAATATTCATTGATTTTTGCCATTGAAAAACGTCCAGAAATGTTTGAAGCTACTGACTGAATGAAAGGAGCTGGCATCTCACTCTCTTTGAATCTTCTTTATCATGCTAGGATTAGCAGGAAAAAGCAAAAAATTTCAGAATTGCACCGTGCAATGTGGAGATATTACTGTTTGTGCATTTACAATATTCATTGATTTTTGCCATTGAAAAACATGTTTTTCATATACCAGAAATGTTTGAAGCTACTGACTGAATGAAAGGAGCTGGCATCTCACTCTCTTTGAATCTTCTTTATCATGCTAGGATTAACAGGAAAAAGCTAAAAATTTCAGAATTGCACCGTGCAATGTGGAGATATTACTGTTTGTGCATTTACAATATTCATTGATTTTTGCCATTGAAAAACATGTTTTTCATATACCAGAAATGTTTGAAGCTACTGACTGAATGAAAGGAGCTGGCATCTCACTCTCTTTGAATCTTCTTTATCATGCTAGGATTAGCAGGAAAAAGCAAAAAATTTCAGAATTGCACCTTGCAATGTGGAGATATTACTGTTTGTGCATTTACAATATTCATTGATTTTTGCCATTGAAAAACGTCCAGAAATGTTTGAAGCTACTGACTGAATGAAAGGAGCTGGCATCTCACTCTCTTTGAATCTTCTTTATCATGCTAGGATTAGCAGGAAAAAGCTAAAAATTTCAGAATTGCACCGTGCAATGTGGAGATATTACTGTTTGTGCATTTACAATATTCATTGATTTTTGCCATTGAAAAACATGTTTTTCATATACCAGAAATGTTTGAAGCTACTGACTGAATGAAAGGAGCTGGCATCTCACTCTCTTTGAATCTTCTTTATCATGCAAGGATTAGCAGGAAAAAGCAAAAAATTTCAGAATTGCACCTTGCAATGTGGAGATATTACTGTTTGAGCATTTACAATATTCATTGATTTTTGCCATTGAAAAACATGTTTTTCATATACCAGAAATGTTTGAAGCTACTGACTGAATGAAAGGAGCTGGCATCTCACTCTCTTTGAATCTTCTTTATCATGCTAGGATTAACAGGAAAAAGCTAAAAATTTCAGAATTGCACCGTGCAATGTGGAGATATTACTGTTTGTGCATTTACAATATTCATTGATTTTTGCCATTGAAAAACATGTTTTTCATATACCAGAAATGTTTGAAGCTACTGACTGAATGAAAGGAGCTGGCATCTCACTCTCTTTGAATCTTCTTTATCATGCTAGGATTAGCAGGAAAAAGCTAAAAATTTCAGAATTGCACCTTGCAATGTGGAGATATTACTGTTTGTGCATTTACAATATTCATTGATTTTTGCCATTGAAAAACGTCCAGAAATGTTTGAAGCTACTGACTGAATGAAAGGAGCTGGCATCTCACTCTCTTTGAATCTTCTTTATCATGCTAGGATTAACAGGAAAAAGCTAAAAATTTCAGAATTGCACCTTGCAATGTGGAGATATTACTGTTTGTGCATTTACAATATTCATTGATTTTTGCCTTTGAAAAACATGTTTTTCATATACCAGAAATGTTTGAAGCTACTGACTGAACGAAAGGAGCTGGCATCTCACTCTCTTTGAATCTTCTTTATCATGCTAGGATTAACAGGAAAAAGCTAAAAATTTCAGAATTGCACCTTGCAATGTGGAGATATTACTGTTTGTGCATTTACAATATTCATTGATTTTTGCCATTGAAAAACATGTTTTTCATATACCAGAAATGTTTGAAGCTACTGACTGAATGAAAGGAGCTGGCATCTCACTCTCTTTGAATCTTCTTTATCATGCTAGGATTAACAGGAAAAAGCAAAAAATTTCAGAATTGCACCGTGCAATGTGGAGATATTACTGTTTGTGCATTTACAATATTCATTGATTTTTGCCATTGAAAAACATGTTTTTCATATACCAGAAATGTTTGAAGCTACTGAGTGAATGAAAGGAGCTGGCATCTCACTCTCTTTGAATCTTCTTTATCATGCTAGGATTAGCAGGAAAAAGCAAAAAATTTCAGAATTGCACCGTGCAATGTGGAGATATTACTGTTTGTGCATTTACAATATTCATTGATTTTTGCCATTGAAAAACGTCCAGAAATGTTTGAAGCTACTGACTGAATGAAAGGAGCTGGCATCTCACTCTCTTTGAATCTTCTTTATCATGCTAGGATTAGCAGGAAAAAGCAAAAAATTTCAGAATTGCACCGTGCAATGTGGAGATATTACTGTTTGTGCATTTACAATATTCATTGATTTTTGCCATTGAAAAACATGTTTTTCATATACCAGAAATGTTTGAAGCTACTGACTGAATGAAAGGAGCTGGCATCTCACTCTCTTTGAATCTTCTTTATCATGCTAGGATTAACAGGAAAAAGCTAAAAATTTCAGAATTGCACCGTGCAATGTGGAGATATTACTGTTTGTGCATTTACAATATTCATTGATTTTTGCCATTGAAAAACATGTTTTTCATATACCAGAAATGTTTGAAGCTACTGACTGAATGAAAGGAGCTGGCATCTCACTCTCTTTGAATCTTCTTTATCATGCTAGGATTAGCAGGAAAAAGCAAAAAATTTCAGAATTGCACCTTGCAATGTGGAGATATTACTGTTTGTGCATTTACAATATTCATTGATTTTTGCCATTGAAAAACGTCCAGAAATGTTTGAAGCTACTGACTGAATGAAAGGAGCTGGCATCTCACTCTCTTTGAATCTTCTTTATCATGCTAGGATTAGCAGGAAAAAGCTAAAAATTTCAGAATTGCACCGTGCAATGTGGAGATATTACTGTTTGTGCATTTACAATATTCATTGATTTTTGCCATTGAAAAACATGTTTTTCATATACCAGAAATGTTTGAAGCTACTGACTGAATGAAAGGAGCTGGCATCTCACTCTCTTTGAATCTTCTTTATCATGCTAGGATTAGCAGGAAAAAGCAAAAAATTTCAGAATTGCACCTTGCAATGTGGAGATATTACTGTTTGTGCATTTACAATATTCATTGATTTTTGCCATTGAAAAACATGTTTTTCATATACCAGAAATGTTTGAAGCTACTGACTGAATGAAAGGAGCTGGCATCTCACTCTCTTTGAATCTTCTTTATCATGCTAGGATTAGCAGGAAAAAGCTAAAAATTTCAGAATTGCACCGTGCAATGTGGAGATATTACTGTTTGTGCATTTACAATATTCATTGATTTTTGCCATTGAAAAACGTCCAGAAATGTTTGAAGCTACTGACTGAATGAAAGGAGCTGGCATCTCACTCTCTTTGAATCTTCTTTATCATGCTAGGATTAGCAGGAAAAAGCTAAAAATTTCAGAATTGCACCGTGCAATGTGGAGATATTACTGTTTGTGCATTTACAATATTCATTGATTTTTGCCATTGAAAAACATGTTTTTCATATACCAGAAATGTTTGAAGCTACTGACTGAATGAAAGGAGCTGGCATCTCACTCTCTTTGAATCTTCTTTATCATGCTAGGATTAGCAGGAAAAAGCAAAAAATTTCAGAATTGCACCGTGCAATGTGGAGATATTACTGTTTGTGCATTTACAATATTCATTGATTTTTGCCATTGAAAAACATGTTTTTCATATACCAGAAATGTTTGAAGCTACTGACTGAATGAAAGGAGCTGGCATCTCACTCTCTTTGAATCTTCTTTATCATGCTAGGATTAGCAGGAAAAAGCAAAAAATTTCAGAATTGCACCTTGCAATGTGGAGATATTACTGTTTGTGCATTTACAATATTCATTGATTTTTGCCATTGAAAAACATGTTTTTCATATACCAGAAATGTTTGAAGCTACTGACTGAATGAAAGGAGCTGGCATCTCACTCTCTTTGAATCTTCTTTATCATGCTAGGATTAGCAGGAAAAAGCAAAAAATTTCAGAATTGCACCGTGCAATGTGGAGATATTACTGTTTGTGCATTTACAATATTCATTGATTTTTGCCATTGAAAAACGTCCAGAAATGTTTGAAGCTACTGACTGAATGAAAGGAGCTGGCATCTCACTCTCTTTGAATCTTCTTTATCATGCTAGGATTAACAGGAAAAAGCAAAAAATTTCAGAATTGCACCTTGCAATGTGGAGATATTACTGTTTGTGCATTTACAATATTCATTGATTTTTGCCATTGAAAAACATGTTTTTCATATACCAGAAATGTTTGAAGCTACTGACTGAATGAAAGGAGCTGGCATCTCACTCTCTTTGAATCTTCTTTATCATGCTAGGATTAGCAGGAAAAAGCAAAAAATTTCAGAATTGCACCGTGCAATGTGGAGATATTACTGTTTGTGCATTTACAATATTCATTGATTTTTGCCATTGAAAAACATGTTTTTCATATACCAGAAATGTTTTAAGCTACTGACTGAATGAAAGGAGCTGGCATCTCACTCTCTTTGAATCTTCTTTATCATGCTAGGATTAGCAGGAAAAAGCAAAAAATTTCAGAATTGCACCTTGCAATGTGGAGATATTACTGTTTGTGCATTTACAATATTCATTGATTTTTGCCATTGAAAAACATGTTTTTCATATACCAGAAATGTTTGAAGCTACTGACTGAATGAAAGGAGCTGGCATCTCACTCTCTTTGAATCTTCTTTATCATGCTAGGATTAGCAGGAAAAAGCAAAAAATTTCAGAATTGCACCGTGCAATGTGGAGATATTACTGTTTGTGCATTTACAATATTCATTGATTTTTGCCATTGAAAAACATGTTTTTCATATACCAGAAATGTTTGAAGCTACTGACTGAATGAAAGGAGCTGGCATCTCACTCTCTTTGAATCTTCTTTATCATGCTAGGATTAACAGGAAAAAGCAAAAAATTTCAGAATTGCACCGTGCAATGTGGAGATATTACTGTTTGTGCATTTACAATATTCATTGATTTTTGCCATTGAAAAACATGTTTTTCATATACCAGAAATGTTTGAAGCTACTGACTGAATGAAAGGAGCTGGCATCTCACTCTCTTTGAATCTTCTTTATCATGCTAGGATTAGCAGGAAAAAGCAAAAAATTTCAGAATTGCACCGTGCAATGTGGAGATATTACTGTTTGTGCATTTACAATATTCATTGATTTTTGCCATTGAAAAACATGTTTTTCATATACCAGAAATGTTTGAAGCTACTGACTGAATGAAAGGAGCTGGCATCTCACTCTCTTTGAATCTTCTTTATCATGCTAGGATTAACAGGAAAAAGCTAAAAATTTCAGAATTGCACCGTGCAATGTGGAGATATTACTGTTTGTGCATTTACAATATTCATTGATTTTTGCCATTGAAAAACATGTTTTTCATATACCAGAAATGTTTGAAGCTACTGACTGAATGAAAGGAGCTGGCATCTCACTCTCTTTGAATCTTCTTTATCATGCTAGGATTAACAGGAAAAAGCTAAAAATTTCAGAATTGCACCGTGCAATGTGGAGATATTACTGTTTGTGCATTTACAATATTCATTGATTTTTGCCATTGAAAAACGTCCAGAAATGTTTGAAGCTACTGACTGAATGAAAGGAGCTGGCATCTCACTCTCTTTGAATCTTCTTTATCATGCTAGGATTAACAGGAAAAAGCTAAAAATTTCAGAATTGCACCTTGCAATGTGGAGATATTACTGTTTGTGCATTTACAATATTCATTGATTTTTGCCATTGAAAAACATGTTTTTCATATACCAGAAATGTTTGAAGCTACTGACTGAATGAAAGGAGCTGGCATCTAACTCTCTTTGAATCTTCTTTATCATGCTAGGATTAGCAGGAAAAAGCAAAAAATTTCAGAATTGCACCGTGCAATGTGGAGATATTACTGTTTGTGCATTTACAATATTCATTGATTTTTGCCATTGAAAAACATGTTTTTCATATACCAGAAATGTTTGAAGCTACTGACTGAATGAAAGGAGCTGGCATCTCACTCTCTTTGAATCTTCTTTATCATGCTAGGATTAGCAGGAAAAAGCTAAAAATTTCAGAATTGCACCGTGCAATGTGGAGATATTACTGTTTGTGCATTTACAATATTCATTGATTTTTGCCATTGAAAAACATGTTTTTCATATACCAGAAATGTTTGAAGCTACTGACTGAATGAAAGGAGCTGGCATCTCACTCTCTTTGAATCTTCTTTATCATGCTAGGATTAACAGGAAAAATCTAAAAATTTCAGAATTGCACCGTGCAATGTGGAGATATTACTGTTTGTGCATTTACAATATTCATTGATTTTTGCCATTGAAAAACATGTTTTTCATATACCAGAAATGTTTGAAGCTACTGACTGAATGAAAGGAGCTGGCATCTCACTCTCTTTGAATCTTCTTTATCATGCTAGGATTAGCAGGAAAAAGCAAAAAATTTCAGAATTGCACCGTGCAATGTGGAGATATTACTGTTTGTGCATTTACAATATTCATTGATTTTTGCCATTGAAAAACATGTTTTTCATATACCAGAAATGTTTGAAGCTACTGACTGAATGAAAGGAGCTGGCATCTCACTCTCTTTGAATCTTCTTTATCATGCTAGGATTAGCAGGAAAAAGCAAAAAATTTCAGAATTGCACCTTGCAATGTGGAGATATTACTGTTTGTGCATTTACAATATTCATTGATATTTGCCATTGAAAAACATGTTTTTCA
This sequence comes from Phyllobates terribilis, assembly GCF_046119375.1. NCBI lineage: Eukaryota > Metazoa > Chordata > Amphibia > Anura > Dendrobatidae > Phyllobates > Phyllobates terribilis. The sequence continues at coordinate 23,535 of NW_027370397.1, read as the reverse complement.
TATACCAGAAATGTTTGAAGCTACTGACTGAATGAAAGGAGCTGGCATCTCACTCTCTTTGAATCTTCTTTATCATGCTAGGATTAGCAGGAAAAAGCAAAAAATTTCAGAATTGCACCGTGCAATGTGGAGATATTACTGTTTGTGCATTTACAATATCCATTGATTTTTGCCATTGAAAAACGTCCAGAAATGTTTGAAGCTACTGACTGAATGAAAGGAGCTGGCATCTCACTCTCTTTGAATCTTCTTTATCATGCTAGGATTAACAGGAAAAAGCTAAAAATTTCAGAATTGCACCGTGCAATGTGGAGATATTACTGTTTGTGCATTTACAATATTCATTGATTTTTGCCATTGAAAAACATGTTTTTCATATACCAGAAATGTTTGAAGCTACTGACTGAATGAAAGGAGCTGGCATCTCACTCTCTTTGAATCTTCTTTATCATGCTAGGATTAACAGGAAAAAGCTAAAAATTTCAGAATTGCACCTTGCAATGTGGAGATATTACTGTTTGTGCATTTACAATATTCATTGATTTTTGCCATTGAAAAACATGTTTTTCATATACCAGAAATGTTTGAAGCTACTGACTGAATGAAAGGAGCTGGCATCTCACTCTCTTTGAATCTTCTTTATCATGCTAGGATTAACAGGAAAAAGCTAAAAATTTCAGAATTGCACCGTGCAATGTGGAGATATTACTGTTTGTGCATTTACAATATTCATTGATTTTTGCCATTGAAAAACATGTTTTTCATATACCAGAAATGTTTGAAGCTACTGACTGAATGAAAGGAGCTGGCATCTCACTCTCTTTGAATCTTCTTTATCATGCTAGGATTAGCAGGAAAAAGCTAAAAATTTCAGAATTGCACCTTGCAATGTGGAGATATTACTGTTTGTGCATTTACAATATTCATTGATTTTTGCCATTGAAAAACGTCCAGAAATGTTTGAAGCTACTGACTGAATGAAAGGAGCTGGCATCTCACTCTCTTTGAATCTTCTTTATCATGCTAGGATTAACAGGAAAAAGCTAAAAATTTCAGAATTGCACCGTGCAATGTGGAGATATTACTGTTTGTGCATTTACAATATTCATTGATTTTTGCCATTGAAAAACATGTTTTTCATATACCAGAAATGTTTGAAGCTACTGACTGAATGAAAGGAGCTGGCATCTCACTCTCTTTGAATCTTCTTTATCATGCTAGGATTAACAGGAAAAAGCAAAAAATTTCAGAATTGCACCTTGCAATGTGGAGATATTACTGTTTGTGCATTTACAATATTCATTGATTTTTGCCATTGAAAAACATGTTTTTCATATACCAGAAATGTTTGAAGCTACTGACTGAATGAAAGGAGCTGGCATCTCACTCTCTTTGAATCTTCTTTATCATGCTAGGATTAACAGGAAAAAGCTAAAAATTTCAGAATTGCACCTTGCAATGTGGAGATATTACTGTTTGTGCATTTACAATATTCATTGATTTTTGCCATTGAAAAACATGTTTTTCATATACCAGAAATGTTTGAAGCTACTGACTGAATGAAAGGAGCTGGCATCTCACTCTCTTTGAATCTTCTTTATCATGCTAGGATTAGCAGGAAAAAGCTAAAAATTTCAGAATTGCACCGTGCAATGTGGAGATATTACTGTTTGTGCATTTACAATATTCATTGATTTTTGCCATTGAAAAACATGTTTTTCATATACCAGAAATGTTTGAAGCTACTGACTGAATGAAAGGAGCTGGCATCTCACTCTCTTTGAATCTTCTTTATCATGCTAGGATTAACAGGAAAAATCTAAAAATTTCAGAATTGCACCGTGCAATGTGGAGATATTACTGTTTGTGCATTTACAATATTCATTGATTTTTGCCATTGAAAAACATGTTTTTCATATACCAGAAATGTTTGAAGCTACTGACTGAATGAAAGGAGCTGGCATCTCACTCTCTTTGAATCTTCTTTATCATGCTAGGATTAGCAGGAAAAAGCAAAAAATTTCAGAATTGCACCGTGCAATGTGGAGATATTACTGTTTGTGCATTTACAATATTCATTGATTTTTGCCATTGAAAAACATGTTTTTCATATACCAGAAATGTTTGAAGCTACTGACTGAATGAAAGGAGCTGGCATCTCACTCTCTTTGAATCTTCTTTATCATGCTAGGATTAGCAGGAAAAAGCAAAAAATTTCAGAATTGCACCTTGCAATGTGGAGATATTACTGTTTGTGCATTTACAATATTCATTGATATTTGCCATTGAAAAACATGTTTTTCATATACCAGAAATGTTTGAAGCTACTGACTGAATGAAAGGAGCTGGCATCTCACTCTCTTTGAATCTTCTTTATCATGCTAGGATTAGCAGGAAAAAGCAAAAAATTTCAGAATTGCACCATGCAATGTGGAGATATTACTGTTTGTGCATTTACAATATCCATTGATTTTTGCCATTGAAAAACGTCCAGAAATGTTTGAAGCTACTGACTGAATGAAAGGAGCTGGCATCTCACTCTCTTTGAATCTTCTTTATCATGCTAGGATTAACAGGAAAAAGCTAAAAATTTCAGAATTGCACCGTGCAATGTGGAGATATTACTGTTTGTGCATTTACAATATTCATTGATTTTTGCCATTGAAAAACATGTTTTTCATATACCAGAAATGTTTGAAGCTACTGACTGAATGAAAGGAGCTGGCATCTCACTCTCTTTGAATCTTCTTTATCATGCTAGGATTAACAGGAAAAAGCTAAAAATTTCAGAATTGCACCTTGCAATGTGGAGATATTACTGTTTGTGCATTTACAATATTCATTGATTTTTGCCATTGAAAAACATGTTTTTCATATACCAGAAATGTTTGAAGCTACTGACTGAATGAAAGGAGCTGGCATCTCACTCTCTTTGAATCTTCTTTATCATGCTAGGATTAACAGGAAAAAGCTAAAAATTTCAGAATTGCACCGTGCAATGTGGAGATATTACTGTTTGTGCATTTACAATATTCATTGATTTTTGCCATTGAAAAACATGTTTTTCATATACCAGAAATGTTTGAAGCTACTGACTGAATGAAAGGAGCTGGCATCTCACTCTCTTTGAATCTTCTTTATCATGCTAGGATTAGCAGGAAAAAGCTAAAAATTTCAGAATTGCACCTTGCAATGTGGAGATATTACTGTTTGTGCATTTACAATATTCATTGATTTTTGCCATTGAAAAACGTCCAGAAATGTTTGAAGCTACTGACTGAATGAAAGGAGCTGGCATCTCACTCTCTTTGAATCTTCTTTATCATGCTAGGATTAACAGGAAAAAGCTAAAAATTTCAGAATTGCACCGTGCAATGTGGAGATATTACTGTTTGTGCATTTACAATATTCATTGATTTTTGCCATTGAAAAACATGTTTTTCATATACCAGAAATGTTTGAAGCTACTGACTGAATGAAAGGAGCTGGCATCTCACTCTCTTTGAATCTTCTTTATCATGCTAGGATTAACAGGAAAAAGCAAAAAATTTCAGAATTGCACCTTGCAATGTGGAGATATTACTGTTTGTGCATTTACAATATTCATTGATTTTTGCCATTGAAAAACATGTTTTTCATATACCAGAAATGTTTGAAGCTACTGACTGAATGAAAGGAGCTGGCATCTCACTCTCTTTGAATCTTCTTTATCATGCTAGGATTAACAGGAAAAAGCTAAAAATTTCAGAATTGCACCTTGCAATGTGGAGATATTACTGTTTGTGCATTTACAATATTCATTGATTTTTGCCATTGAAAAACATGTTTTTCATATACCAGAAATGTTTGAAGCTACTGACTGAATGAAAGGAGCTGGCATCTCACTCTCTTTGAATCTTCTTTATCATGCTAGGATTAGCAGGAAAAAGCTAAAAATTTCAGAATTGCACCTTGCAATGTGGAGATATTACTGTTTGTGCATTTACAATATTCATTGATTTTTGCCATTGAAAAACATGTTTTTCATATACCAGAAATGTTTGAAGCTACTGACTGAATGAAAGGAGCTGGCATCTCACTCTCTTTGAATCTTCTTTATCATGCTAGGATTAGCAGGAAAAAGCAAAAAATTTCAGAATTGCACCTTGCAATGTGGAGATATTACTGTTTGTGCATTTACAATATTCATTGATTTTTGCCATTGAAAAACATGTTTTTCATATACCAGAAATGTTTGAAGCTACTGACTGAATGAAAGGAGCTGGCATCTCACTCTCTTTGAATCTTCTTTATCATGCTAGGATTAGCAGGAAAAGGCAAAAAATTTCAGAATTGCACCGTGCAATGTGGAGATATTACTGTTTGTGCATTTACAATATTCATTGATTTTTGCCATTGAAAAACATGTTTTTCATATACCAGAAATGTTTGAAGCTACTGACTGAATGAAAGGAGCTGGCATCTCACTCTCTTTGAATCTTCTTTATCATGCTAGGATTAGCAGGAAAAAGCAAAAAATTTCAGAATTGCACCGTGCAATGTGGAGATATTACTGTTTGTGCATTTACAATATTCATTGATTTTTGCCATTGAAAAACATGTTTTTCATATACCAGAAATGTTTGAAGCTACTGACTGAATGAAAGGAGCTGGCATCTCACTCTCTTTGAATCTTCTTTATCATGCTAGGATTAGCAGGAAAAAGCAAAAAATTTCAGAATTGCACCGTGCAATGTGGATATATTACTGTTTGTGCATTTACAATATTCATTGATTTTTGCCATTGAAAAACGTCCAGAAATGTTTGAAGCTACTGACTGAATGAAAGGAGCTGGCATCTCACTCTCTTTGAATCTTCTTTATCATGCTAGGATTAGCAGGAAAAAGCAAAAAATTTCAGAATTGCACCGTGCAATGTGGAGATATTACTGTTTGTGCATTTACAATATTCATTGATTTTTGCCATTGAAAAACATGTTTTTCATATACCAGAAATGTTTGAAGCTACTGACTGAATGAAAGGAGCTGGCATCTCACTCTCTTTGAATCTTCTTTATCATGCTAGGATTAACAGGAAAAAGCTAAAAATTTCAGAATTGCACCGTGCAATGTGGAGATATTACTGTTTGTGCATTTACAATATTCATTGATTTTTGCCATTGAAAAACATGTTTTTCATATACCAGAAATGTTTGAAGCTACTGACTGAATGAAAGGAGCTGGCATCTCACTCTCTTTGAATCTTCTTTATCATGCTAGGATTAGCAGGAAAAAGCAAAAAATTTCAGAATTGCACCGTGCAATGTGGAGATATTACTGTTTGTGCATTTACAATATTCATTGATTTTTGCCATTGAAAAACATGTTTTTCATATACCAGAAATGTTTGAAGCTACTGACTGAATGAAAGGAGCTGGCATCTCACTCTCTTTGAATCTTCTTTATCATGCTAGGATTAACAGGAAAAAGCTAAAAATTTCAGAATTGCACCGTGCAATGTGGAGATATTACTGTTTGTGCATTTACAATATTCATTGATTTTTGCCATTGAAAAACATGTTTTTCATATACCAGAAATGTTTGAAGCTACTGACTGAATGAAAGGAGCTGGCATCTCACTCTCTTTGAATCTTCTTTATCATGCTAGGATTAGCAGGAAAAAGCAAAAAATTTCAGAATTGCACCGTGCAATGTGGAGATATTACTGTTTGTGCATTTACAATATTCATTGATTTTTGCCATTGAAAAACATGTTTTTCATATACCAGAAATGTTTGAAGCTACTGACTGAATGAAAGGAGCTGGCATCTCACTCTCTTTGAATCTTCTTTATCATGCTAGGATTAACAGGAAAAAGCTAAAAATTTCAGAATTGCACCGTGCAATGTGGAGATATTACTGTTTGTGCATTTACAATATTCATTGATTTTTGCCATTGAAAAACATGTTTTTCATATACCAGAAATGTTTGAAGCTACTGACTGAATGAAAGGAGCTGGCATCTCACTCTCTTTGAATCTTCTTTATCATGCTAGGATTAGCAGGAAAAAGCTAAAAATTTCAGAATTGCACCTTGCAATGTGGAGATATTACTGTTTGTGCATTTACAATATTCATTGATTTTTGCCATTGAAAAACATGTTTTTCATATACCAGAAATGTTTGAAGCTACTGACTGAATGAAAGGAGCTGGCATCTCACTCTCTTTGAATCTTCTTTATCATGCTAGGATTAGCAGGAAAAAGCAAAAAATTTCAGAATTGCACCTTGCAATGTGGAGATATTACTGTTTGTGCATTTACAATATTCATTGATTTTTGCCATTGAAAAACATGTTTTTCATATACCAGAAATGTTTGAAGCTACTGACTGAATGAAAGGAGCTGGCATCTCACTCTCTTTGAATCTTCTTTATCATGCTAGGATTAGCAGGAAAAGGCAAAAAATTTCAGAATTGCACCGTGCAATGTGGAGATATTACTGTTTGTGCATTTACAATATTCATTGATTTTTGCCATTGAAAAACATGTTTTTCATATACCAGAAATGTTTGAAGCTACTGACTGAATGAAAGGAGCTGGCATCTCACTCTCTTTGAATCTTCTTTATCATGCTAGGATTAGCAGGAAAAAGCAAAAAATTTCAGAATTGCACCGTGCAATGTGGAGATATTACTGTTTGTGCATTTACAATATTCATTGATTTTTGCCATTGAAAAACATGTTTTTCATATACCAGAAATGTTTGAAGCTACTGACTGAATGAAAGGAGCTGGCATCTCACTCTCTTTGAATCTTCTTTATCATGCTAGGATTAGCAGGAAAAAGCAAAAAATTTCAGAATTGCACCGTGCAATGTGGAGATATTACTGTTTGTGCATTTACAATATTCATTGATTTTTGCCATTGAAAAACGTCCAGAAATGTTTGAAGCTACTGACTGAATGAAAGGAGCTGGCATCTCACTCTCTTTGAATCTTCTTTATCATGCTAGGATTAGCAGGAAAAAGCAAAAAATTTCAGAATTGCACCGTGCAATGTGGAGATATTACTGTTTGTGCATTTACAATATTCATTGATTTTTGCCATTGAAAAACATGTTTTTCATATACCAGAAATGTTTGAAGCTACTGACTGAATGAAAGGAGCTGGCATCTCACTCTCTTTGAATCTTCTTTATCATGCTAGGATTAACAGGAAAAAGCTAAAAATTTCAGAATTGCACCGTGCAATGTGGAGATATTACTGTTTGTGCATTTACAATATTCATTGATTTTTGCCATTGAAAAACATGTTTTTCATATACCAGAAATGTTTGAAGCTACTGACTGAATGAAAGGAGCTGGCATCTCACTCTCTTTGAATCTTCTTTATCATGCTAGGATTAGCAGGAAAAAGCAAAAAATTTCAGAATTGCACCGTGCAATGTGGAGATATTACTGTTTGTGCATTTACAATATTCATTGATTTTTGCCATTGAGAAACATGTTTTTCATATACCAGAAATGTTTGAAGCTACTGACTGAATGAAAGGAGCTGGCATCTCACTCTCTTTGAATCTTCTTTATCATGCTAGGATTAACAGGAAAAAGCTAAAAATTTCAGAATTGCACCGTGCAATGTGGAGATATTACTGTTTGTGCATTTACAATATTCATTGATTTTTGCCATTGAAAAACATGTTTTTCATATACCAGAAATGTTTGAAGCTACTGACTGAATGAAAGGAGCTGGCATCTCACTCTCTTTGAATCTTCTTTATCATGCTAGGATTAGCAGGAAAAAGCAAAAAATTTCAGAATTGCACCGTGCAATGTGGAGATATTACTGTTTGTGCATTTACAATATTCATTGATTTTTGCCATTGAAAAACATGTTTTTCATATACCAGAAATGTTTGAAGCTACTGACTGAATGAAAGGAGCTGGCATCTCACTCTCTTTGAATCTTCTTTATCATGCTAGGATTAACAGGAAAAAGCTAAAAATTTCAGAATTGCACCGTGCAATGTGGAGATATTACTGTTTGTGCATTTACAATATTCATTGATTTTTGCCATTGAAAAACATGTTTTTCATATACCAGAAATGTTTGAAGCTACTGACTGAATGAAAGGAGCTGGCATCTCACTCTCTTTGAATCTTCTTTATCATGCTAGGATTAACAGGAAAAATCTAAAAATTTCAGAATTGCACCGTGCAATGTGGAGATATTACTGTTTGTGCATTTACAATATTCATTGATTTTTGCCATTGAAAAACATGTTTTTCATATACCAGAAATGTTTGAAGCTACTGACTGAATGAAAGGAGCTGGCATCTCACTCTCTTTGAATCTTCTTTATCATGCTAGGATTAGCAGGAAAAAGCAAAAAATTTCAGAATTGCACCGTGCAATGTGGAGATATTACTGTTTGTGCATTTACAATATTCATTGATTTTTGCCATTGAAAAACATGTTTTTCATATACCAGAAATGTTTGAAGCTACTGACTGAATGAAAGGAGCTGGCATCTCACTCTCTTTGAATCTTCTTTATCATGCTAGGATTAGCAGGAAAAAGCAAAAAATTTCAGAATTGCACCTTGCAATGTGGAGATATTACTGTTTGTGCATTTACAATATTCATTGATTTTTGCCATTGAAAAACATGTTTTTCATATACCAGAAATGTTTGAAGCTACTGACTGAATGAAAGGAGCTGGCATCTCACTCTCTTTGAATCTTCTTTATCATGCTAGGATTAGCAGGAAAAAGCAAAAAATTTCAGAATTGCACCGTGCAATGTGGAGATATTACTGTTTGTGCATTTACAATATCCATTGATTTTTGCCATTGAAAAACGTCCAGAAATGTTTGAAGCTACTGACTGAATGAAAGGAGCTGGCATCTCACTCTCTTTGAATCTTCTTTATCATGCTAGGATTAACAGGAAAAAGCTATAAATTTCAGAATTGCACCGTGCAATGTGGAGATATTACTGTTTGTGCATTTACAATATTCATTGATTTTTGCCATTGAAAAACATGTTTTTCATATACCAGAAATGTTTGAAGCTACTGACTGAATGAAAGGAGCTGGCATCTCACTCTCTTTGAATCTTCTTTATCATGCTAGGATTAACAGGAAAAAGCTAAAAATTTCAGAATTGCACCTTGCAATGTGGAGATATTACTGTTTGTGCATTTACAATATTCATTGATTTTTGCCATTGAAAAACATGTTTTTCATATACCAGAAATGTTTGAAGCTACTGACTGAATGAAAGGAGCTGGCATCTCACTCTCTTTGAATCTTCTTTATCATGCTAGGATTAACAGGAAAAAGCTAAAAATTTCAGAATTGCACCGTGCAATGTGGAGATATTATTGTTTGTGCATTTACAATATTCATTGATTTTTGCCATTGAAAAACATGTTTTTCATATACCAGAAATGTTTGAAGCTACTGACTGAATGAAAGGAGCTGGCATCTCACTCTCTTTGAATCTTCTTTATCATGCTAGGATTAGCAGGAAAAAGCTAAAAATTTCAGAATTGCACCTTGCAATGTGGAGATATTACTGTTTGTGCATTTACAATATTCATTGATTTTTGCCATTGAAAAACGTCCAGAAATGTTTGAAGCTACTGACTGAATGAAAGGAGCTGGCATCTCACTCTCTTTGAATCTTCTTTATCATGCTAGGATTAACAGGAAAAAGCTAAAAATTTCAGAATTGCACCGTGCAATGTGGAGATATTACTGTTTGTGCATTTACAATATTCATTGATTTTTGCCATTGAAAAACATGTTTTTCATATACCAGAAATGTTTGAAGCTACTGACTGAATGAAAGGAGCTGGCATCTCACTCTCTTTGAATCTTCTTTATCATGCTAGGATTAACAGGAAAAAGCAAAAAATTTCAGAATTGCACCTTGCAATGTGGAGATATTACTGTTTGTGCATTTACAATATTCATTGATTTTTGCCATTGAAAAACATGTTTTTCATATACCAGAAATGTTTGAAGCTACTGACTGAATGAAAGGAGCTGGCATCTCACTCTCTTTGAATCTTCTTTATCATGCTAGGATTAACAGGAAAAAGCTAAAAATTTCAGAATTGCACCTTGCAATGTGGAGATATTACTGTTTGTGCATTTACAATATTCATTGATTTTTGCCATTGATAAACGTCCAGAAATGTTTGAAGCTACTGACTGAATGAAAGGAGCTGGCATCTCACTCTCTTTGAATCTTCTTTATCATGCTAGGATTAACAGGAAAAAGCTAAAAATTTCAGAATTGCACCTTGCAATGTGGAGATATTACTGTTTGTGCATTTACAATATTCATTGATTTTTGCCATTGAAAAACATGTTTTTCATATACCAGAAATGTTTGAAGCTACTGACTGAATGAAAGGAGCTGGCATCTCACTCTCTTTGAATCTTCTTTATCATGCTAGGATTAACAGGAAAAAGCTAAAAATTTCAGAATTGCACCTTGCAATGTGGAGATATTACTGTTTGTGTATTTACAATATTCATTGATTTTTGCCATTGAAAAACATGTTTTTCATATACCAGAAATGTTTGAAGCTACTGACTGAATGAAAGGAGCTGGCATCTCACTCTCTTTGAATCTTCTTTATCATGCTAGGATTAGCAGGAAAAAGCTAAAAATTTCAGAATTGCACCTTGCAATGTGGAGATATTACTGTTTGTGCATTTACAATATTCATTGATTTTTGCCATTGAAAAACATGTTTTTCATATACCAGAAATGTTTGAAGCTACTGACTGAATGAAAGGAGCTGGCATCTCACTCTCTTTGAATCTTCTTTATCATGCTAGGATTAACAGGAAAAAGCAAAAAATTTCAGAATTGCACCTTGCAATGTGGAGATATTACTGTTTGTGCATTTACAATATTCATTGATTTTTGCCATTGAAAAACATGTTTTTCATATACCAGAAATGTTTGAAGCTACTGACTGAATGAAAGGAGCTGGCATCTCACTCTCTTTGAATCTTCTTTATCATGCTAGGATTAGCAGGAAAAAGCTAAAAATTTCAGAATTGCACCGTGCAATGTGGAGATATTACTGTTTCTGCATTTACAATATTCATTGATTTTTGCCATTGAAAAACATGTTTTTCATATACCAGAAATGTTTGAAGCTACTGACTGAATGAAAGGAGCTGGCATCTCACTCTCTTTGAATCTTCTTTATCATGCTAGGATTAACAGGAAAAAGCAAAAAATTTCAGTATTGCACCGTGCAATGTGGAGATATTACTGTTTGTGCATTTACAATATTCATTGATTTTTGCCATTGAAAAACGTCCAGAAATGTTTGAAGCTACTGACTGAATGAAAGGAGCTGGCATCTCACTCTCTTTGAATCTTCTTTATCATGCTAGGATTAACAGGAAAAAGCTAAAAATTTCAGAATTGCACCGTGCAATGTGGAGATATTACTGTTTGTGCATTTACAATATTCATTGATTTTTGCCATTGAAAAACATGTTTTTCATATACCAGAAATGTTTGAAGCTACTGACTGAATGAAAGGAGCTGGCATCTCACTCTCTTTGAATCTTCTTTATCATGCTAGGATTAACAGGAAAAAGCTAAAAATTTCAGAATTGCACCTTGCAATGTGGAGATATTACTGTTTGTGCATTTACAATATTCATTGATTTTTGCCATTGAAAAACATGTTTTTCATATACCAGAAATGTTTGAAGCTACTGACTGAATGAAAGGAGCTGGCATCTCACTCTCTTTGAATCTTCTTTATCATGCTAGGATTAGCAGGAAAAAGCAAAAAATTTCAGAATTGCACCGTGCAATGTGGAGATATTACTGTTTGTGCATTTACAATATTCATTGATTTTTGCCATTGAAAAACATGTTTTTCATATACCAGAAATGTTTGAAGCTACTGACTGAATGAAAGGAGCTGGCATCTCACTCTCTTTGAATCTTCTTTATCATGCTAGGATTAACAGGAAAAAGCTAAAAATTTCAGAATTGCACCGTGCAATGTGGAGATATTACTGTTTGTGCATTTACAATATTCATTGATTTTTGCCATTGAAAAACGTCCAGAAATGTTTGAAGCTACTGACTGAATGAAAGGAGCTGGCATCTCACTCTCTTTGAATCTTCTTTATCATGCTAGGATTAGCAGGAAAAAGCAAAAAATTTCAGAATTGCACCGTGCAATGTGGAGATATTACTGTTTGTGCATTTACAATATTCATTGATTTTTGCCATTGAAAAACATGTTTTTCATATACCAGAAATGTTTGAAGCTACTGACTGAATGAAAGGAGCTGGCATCTCACTCTCTTTGAATCTTCTTTATCATGCTAGGATTAACAGGAAAAAGCTAAAAATTTCAGAATTGCACCGTGCAATGTGGAGATATTACTGTTTGTGCATTTACAATATTCATTGATTTTTGCAATTGAAAAACATGTTTTTCATATACCAGAAATGTTTGAAGCTACTGACTGAATGAAAGGAGCTGGCATCTCACTCTCTTTGAATCTTCTTTATCATGCTAGGATTAACAGGAAAAAGCAAAAAATTTCAGAATTGCACCGTGCAATGTGGAGATATTACTGTTTGTGCATTTACAATATTCATTGATTTTTGCCATTGAAAAACGTCCAGAAATGTTTGAAGCTACTGACTGAATGAAAGGAGCTGGCATCTCACTCTCTTTGAATCTTCTTTATCATGCTAGGATTAACAGGAAAAAGCTAAAAATTTCAGAATTGCACCGTGCAATGTGGAGATATTACTGTTTGTGCATTTACAATATTCATTGATTTTTGCCATTGAAAAACATGTTTTTCATATACCAGAAATGTTTGAAGCTACTGACTGAATGAAAGGAGCTGGCATCTCACTCTCTTTGAATCTTCTTTATCATGCTAGGATTAACAGGAAAAAGCTAAAAATTTCAGAATTGCACCTTGCAATGTGGAGATATTACTGTTTGTGCATTTACAATATTCATTGATTTTTGCCATTGAAAAACATGTTTTTCATATACCAGAAATGTTTGAAGCTACTGACTGAATGAAAGGAGCTGGCATCTCACTCTCTTTGAATCTTCTTTATCATGCTAGGATTAGCAGGAAAAAGCAAAAAATTTCAGAATTGCACCGTGCAATGTGGAGATATTACTGTTTGTGCATTTACAATATTCATTGATTTTTGCCATTGAAAAACATGTTTTTCATATACCAGAAATGTTTGAAGCTACTGACTGAATGAAAGGAGCTGGCATCTCACTCTCTTTGAATCTTCTTTATCATGCTAGGATTAACAGGAAAAAGCTAAAAATTTCAGAATTGCACCGTGCAATGTGGAGATATTACTGTTTGTGCATTTACAATATTCATTGATTTTTGCCATTGAAAAACGTCCAGAAATGTTTGAAGCTACTGACTGAATGAAAGGAGCTGGCATCTCACTCTCTTTGAATCTTCTTTATCATGCTAGGATTAGCAGGAAAAAGCAAAAAATTTCAGAATTGCACCGTGCAATGTGGAGATATTACTGTTTGTGCATTTACAATATTCATTGATTTTTGCCATTGAAAAACATGTTTTTCATATACCAGAAATGTTTGAAGCTACTGACTGAATGAAAGGAGCTGGCATCTCACTCTCTTTGAATCTTCTTTATCATGCTAGGATTAACAGGAAAAAGCTAAAAATTTCAGAATTGCACCGTGCAATGTGGAGATATTACTGTTTGTGCATTTACAATATTCATTGATTTTTGCCATTGAAAAACGTCCAGAAATGTTTGAAGCTACTGACTGAATGAAAGGAGCTGGCATCTCACTCTCTTTGAATCTTCTTTATCATGCTAGGATTAACAGGAAAAAGCTAAAAATTTCAGAATTGCACCTTGCAATGTGGAGATATTACTGTTTGTGCATTTACAATATTCATTGATTTTTGCCATTGAAAAACATGTTTTTCATATACCAGAAATGTTTGAAGCTACTGACTGAATGAAAGGAGCTGGCATCTCACTCTCTTTGAATCTTCTTTATCATGCTAGGATTAACAGGAAAAAGCTAAAAATTTCAGAATTGCACCGTGCAATGTGGAGATATTACTGTTTGTGCATTTACAATATTCATTGATTTTTGCCATTGAAAAACGTCCAGAAATGTTTGAAGCTACTGACTGAATGAAAGGAGCTGGCATCTCACTCTCTTTGAATCTTCTTTATCATGCTAGGATTAGCAGGAAAAAGCAAAAAATTTCAGAATTGCACCGTGCAATGTGGAGATATTACTGTTTGTGCATTTACAATATTCATTGATTTTTGCCATTGAAAAACATGTTTTTCATATACCAGAAATGTTTGAAGCTACTGACTGAATGAAAGGAGCTGGCATCTCACTCTCTTTGAATCTTCTTTATCATGCTAGGATTAACAGGAAAAAGCTAAAAATTTCAGAATTGCACCGTGCAATGTGGAGATATTACTGTTTGTGCATTTACAATATTCATTGATTTTTGCAATTGAAAAACATGTTTTTCATATACCAGAAATGTTTGAAGCTACTGACTGAATGAAAGGAGCTGGCATCTCACTCTCTTTGAATCTTCTTTATCATGCTAGGATTAACAGGAAAAAGCAAAAAATTTCAGAATTGCACCGTGCAATGTGGAGATATTACTGTTTGTGCATTTACAATATTCATTGATTTTTGCCATTGAAAAACGTCCAGAAATGTTTGAAGCTACTGACTGAATGAAAGGAGCTGGCATCTCACTCTCTTTGAATCTTCTTTATCATGCTAGGATTAACAGGAAAAAGCTAAAAATTTCAGAATTGCACCGTGCAATGTGGAGATATTACTGTTTGTGCATTTACAATATTCATTGATTTTTGCCATTGAAAAACATGTTTTTCATATACCAGAAATGTTTGAAGCTACTGACTGAATGAAAGGAGCTGGCATCTCACTCTCTTTGAATCTTCTTTATCATGCTAGGATTAACAGGAAAAAGCTAAAAATTTCAGAATTGCACCTTGCAATGTGGAGATATTACTGTTTGTGCATTTACAATATTCATTGATTTTTGCCATTGAAAAACATGTTTTTCATATACCAGAAATGTTTGAAGCTACTGACTGAATGAAAGGAGCTGGCATCTCACTCTCTTTGAATCTTCTTTATCATGCTAGGATTAGCAGGAAAAAGCAAAAAATTTCAGAATTGCACCGTGCAATGTGGAGATATTACTGTTTGTGCATTTACAATATTCATTGATTTTTGCCATTGAAAAACATGTTTTTCATATACCAGAAATGTTTGAAGCTACTGACTGAATGAAAGGAGCTGGCATCTCACTCTCTTTGAATCTTCTTTATCATGCTAGGATTAACAGGAAAAAGCTAAAAATTTCAGAATTGCACCGTGCAATGTGGAGATATTACTGTTTGTGCATTTACAATATTCATTGATTTTTGCCATTGAAAAACGTCCAGAAATGTTTGAAGCTACTGACTGAATGAAAGGAGCTGGCATCTCACTCTCTTTGAATCTTCTTTATCATGCTAGGATTAGCAGGAAAAAGCAAAAAATTTCAGAATTGCACCGTGCAATGTGGAGATATTACTGTTTGTGCATTTACAATATTCATTGATTTTTGCCATTGAAAAACATGTTTTTCATATACCAGAAATGTTTGAAGCTACTGACTGAATGAAAGGAGCTGGCATCTCACTCTCTTTGAATCTTCTTTATCATGCTAGGATTAACAGGAAAAAGCTAAAAATTTCAGAATTGCACCGTGCAATGTGGAGATATTACTGTTTGTGCATTTACAATATTCATTGATTTTTGCCATTGAAAAACGTCCAGAAATGTTTGAAGCTACTGACTGAATGAAAGGAGCTGGCATCTCACTCTCTTTGAATCTTCTTTATCATGCTAGGATTAACAGGAAAAAGCTAAAAATTTCAGAATTGCACCTTGCAATGTGGAGATATTACTGTTTGTGCATTTACAATATTCATTGATTTTTGCCATTGAAAAACATGTTTTTCATATACCAGAAATGTTTGAAGCTACTGACTGAATGAAAGGAGCTGGCATCTCACTCTCTTTGAATCTTCTTTATCATGCTAGGATTAGCAGGAAAAAGCAAAAAATTTCAGAATTGCACCTTGCAATGTGGAGATATTACTGTTTGTGCATTTACAATATTCATTGATTTTTGCCATTGAAAAACGTCCAGAAATGTTTGAAGCTACTGACTGAATGAAAGGAGCTGGCATCTCACTCTCTTTGAATCTTCTTTATCATGCTAGGATTAACAGGAAAAAGCTAAAAATTTCAGAATTGCACCGTGCAATGTGGAGATATTACTGTTTGTGCATTTACAATATTCATTGATTTTTGCCATTGAAAAACATGTTTTTCATATACCAGAAATGTTTGAAGCTACTGACTGAATGAAAGGAGCTGGCATCTCACTCTCTTTGAATCTTCTTTATCATGCTAGGATTAGCAGGAAAAAGCAAAAAATTTCAGAATTGCACCGTGCAATGTGGAGATATTACTGTTTGTGCATTTACAATATTCATTGATTTTTGCCATTGAAAAACATGTTTTTCATATACCAGAAATGTTTGAAGCTACTGACTGAATGAAAGGAGCTGGCATCTCACTCTCTTTGAATCTTCTTTATCATGCTAGGATTAGCAGGAAAAAGCAAAAAATTCAGAATTGCACCTTGCAATGTGGAGATATTACTGTTTGTGCATTTACAATATTCATTGATTTTTGCCATTGAAAAACATGTTTTTCATATACCAGAAATGTTTGAAGCTACTGACTGAATGAAAGGAGCTGCCATCTCACTCTCTTTGAATCTTCTTTATCATGCTAGGATTAACAGGAAAAAGCTAAAAATTTCAGAATTGCACCGTGCAATGTGGAGATATTACTGTTTGTGCATTTACAATATTCATTGATTTTTGCCATTGAAAAACGTCCAGAAATGTTTGAAGCTACTGACTGAATGAAAGGAGCTGGCATCTCACTCTCTTTGAATCTTCTTTATCATGCTAGGATTAGCAGGAAAAAGCAAAAAATTTCAGAATTGCACCTTGCAATGTGGAGATATTACTGTTTGTGCATTTACAATATTCATTGATTTTTGCCATTGAAAAACATGTTTTTCATATACCAGAAATGTTTGAAGCTACTGACTGAATGAAAGGAGCTGGCATCTCACTCTCTTTGAATCTTCTTTATCATGCTAGGATTAGCAGGAAAAAGCAAAAAATTTCAGAATTGCACCTTGCAATGTGGAGATATTACTGTTTGTGCATTTACAATATTCATTGATTTTTGCCATTGAAAAACATGTTTTTCATATACCAGAAATGTTTGAAGCTACTGACTGAATGAAAGGAGCTGGCATCTCACTCTCTTTGAATCTTCTTTATCATGCTAGGATTAACAGGAAAAAGCTAAAAATTTCAGAATTGCACCGTGCAATGTGGAGATATTACTGTTTGTGCATTTACAATATTCATTGATTTTTGCCATTGAAAAACGTCCAGAAATGTTTGAAGCTACTGACTGAATGAAAGGAGCTGGCATCTCACTCTCTTTGAATCTTCTTTATCATGCTAGGATTAGCAGGAAAAAGCAAAAAATTTCAGAATTGCACCTTGCAATGTGGAGATATTACTGTTTGTGCATTTACAATATTCATTGATTTTTGCCATTGAAAAACATGTTTTTCATATACCAGAAATGTTTGAAGCTACTGACTGAATGAAAGGAGCTGGCATCTCACTCTCTTTGAATCTTCTTTATCATGCTAGGATTAACAGGAAAAAGCTAAAAATTTCAGAATTGCACCGTGCAATGTGGAGATATTACTGTTTGTGCATTTACAATATTCATTGATTTTTGCCATTGAAAAACGTCCAGAAATGTTTGAAGCTACTGACTGAATGAAAGGAGCTGGCATCTCACTCTCTTTGAATCTTCTTTATCATGCTAGGATTAACAGGAAAAAGCTAAAAATTTCAGAATTGCACCGTGCAATGTGGAGATATTACTGTTTGTGCATTTACAATATTCATTGATTTTTGCCATTGAAAAACGTTATTCCAGAAATGTTTGAAGCTACTGACTGAATGAAAGGAGCTGGCATCTCACTCTCTTTGAATCTTCTTTATCATGCTAGGATTAGCAGGAAAAAGCAAAAAATTTCAGAATTGCACCGTGCAATGTGGAGATATTACTGTTTGTGCATTTACAATATTCATTGATTTTTGCCATTGAAAAACATGTTTTTCATATACCAGAAATGTTTGAAGCTACTGACTGAATGAAAGGAGCTGGCATCTCACTCTCTTTGAATCTTCTTTATCATGCTAGGATTAACAGGAAAAAGCTAAAAATTTCAGAATTGCACCGTGCAATGTGGAGATATTACTGTTTGTGCATTTACAATATTCATTGATTTTTGCCATTGAAAAACGTCCAGAAATGTTTGAAGCTACTGACTGAATGAAAGGAGCTGGCATCTCACTCTCTTTGAATCTTCTTTATCATGCTAGGATTAACAGGAAAAAGCTAAAAATTTCAGAATTGCACCTTGCAATGTGGAGATATTACTGTTTGTGCATTTACAATATTCATTGATTTTTGCCATTGAAAAACATGTTTTTCATATACCAGAAATGTTTGAAGCTACTGACTGAATGAAAGGAGCTGGCATCTCACTCTCTTTGAATCTTCTTTATCATGCTAGGATTAGCAGGAAAAAGCAAAAAATTTCAGAATTGCACCTTGCAATGTGGAGATATTACTGTTTGTGCATTTACAATATTCATTGATTTTTGCCATTGAAAAACGTCCAGAAATGTTTGAAGCTACTGACTGAATAAAAGGAGCTGGCATCTCACTCTCTTTGAATCTTCTTTATCATGCTAGGATTAACAGGAAAAAGCTAAAAATTTCAGAATTGCACCGTGCAATGTGGAGATATTACTGTTTGTGCATTTACAATATTCATTGATTTTTGCCATTGAAAAACATGTTTTTCATATACCAGAAATGTTTGAAGCTACTGACTGAATGAAAGGAGCTGGCATCTCACTCTCTTTGAATCTTCTTTATCATGCTAGGATTAGCAGGAAAAAGCAAAAAATTTCAGAATTGCACCGTGCAATGTGGAGATATTACTGTTTGTGCATTTACAATATTCATTGATTTTTGCCATTGAAAAACATGTTTTTCATATACCAGAAATGTTTGAAGCTACTGACTGAATGAAAGGAGCTGGCATCTCACTCTCTATGAATCTTCTTTATCATGCTAGGATTAGCAGGAAAAAGCAAAAAATTTCAGAATTGCACCTTGCAATGTGGAGATATTACTGTTTGTGCATTTACAATATTCATTGATTTTTGCCATTGAAAAACATGTTTTTCATATACCAGAAATGTTTGAAGCTACTGACTGAATGAAAGGAGCTGGCATCTCACTCTCTTTGAATCTTCTTTATCATGCTAGGATTAACAGGAAAAAGCTAAAAATTTCAGAATTGCACCGTGCAATGTGGAGATATTACTGTTTGTGCATTTACAATATTCATTGATTTTTGCCATTGAAAAACGTCCAGAAATGTTTGAAGCTACTGACTGAATGAAAGGAGCTGGCATCTCACTCTCTTTGAATCTTCTTTATCATGCTAGGATTAGCAGGAAAAAGCAAAAAATTTCAGAATTGCACCTTGCAATGTGGAGATATTACTGTTTGTGCATTTACAATATTCATTGATTTTTGCCATTGAAAAACATGTTTTTCATATACCAGAAATGTTTGAAGCTACTGACTGAATGAAAGGAGCTGGCATCTCACTCTCTTTGAATCTTCTTTATCATGCTAGGATTAACAGGAAAAAGCAAAAAATTTCAGAATTGCACCGTGCAATGTGGAGATATTACTGTTTGTGCATTTACAATATTCATTGATTTTTGCCATTGAAAAACGTCCAGAAATGTTTGAAGCTACTGACTGAATGAAAGGAGCTGGCATCTCACTCTCTTTGAATCTTCTTTATCATGCTAGGATTAGCAGGAAAAAGCTAAAAATTTCAGAATTGCACCTTGCAATGTGGAGATATTACTGTTTGTGCATTTACAATATTCATTGATTTTTGCCATTGAAAAACATGTTTTTCATATACCAGAAATGTTTGAAGCTACTGACTGAATGAAAGGAGCTGGCATCTCACTCTCTTTGAATCTTCTTTATCATGCTAGGATTAGCAGGAAAAAGCTAAAAATTTCAGAATTGCACCGTGCAATGTGGAGATATTACTGTTTGTGCATTTACAATATTCATTGATTTTTGCCATTGAAAAACATGTTTTTCATATACCAGAAATGTTTGAAGCTACTGACTGAATGAAAGGAGCTGGCATCTCACTCTCTTTGAATCTTCTTTATCATGCTAGGATTAGCAGGAAAAAGCTAAAAATTTCAGAATTGCACCTTGCAATGTGGAGATATTACTGTTTGTGCATTTACAATATTCATTGATTTTTGCCATTGAAAAACATGTTTTTCATATACCAGAAATGTTTGAAGCTACTGACTGAATGAAAGGAGCTGGCATCTCACTCTCTTTGAATCTTCTTTATCATGCTAGGATTAGCAGGAAAAAGCTAAAAATTTCAGAATTGCACCTTGCAATGTGGAGATATTACTGTTTGTGCATTTACAATATTCATTGATTTTTGCCATTGAAAAACATGTTTTTCATATACCAGAAATGTTTGAAGCTACTGACTGAATGAAAGGAGCTGGCATCTCACTCTCTTTGAATCTTCTTTATCATGCTAGGATTAACAGGAAAAAGCAAAAAATTTCAGAATTGCACCGTGCAATGTGGAGATATTACTGTTTGTGCATTTACAATATTCATTGATTTTTGCCATTGAAAAACGTCCAGAAATGTTTGAAGCTACTGACTGAATGAAAGGAGCTGGCATCTCACTCTCTTTGAATCTTCTTTATCATGCTAGGATTAGCAGGAAAAAGCTAAAAATTTCAGAATTGCACCGTGCAATGTGGAGATATTACTGTTTGTGCATTTACAATATTCATTGATTTTTGCCATTGAAAAACATGTTTTTCATATACCAGAAATGTTTGAAGCTACTGACTGAATGAAAGGAGCTGGCATCTCACTCTCTTTGAATCTTCTTTATCATGCTAGGATTAGCAGGAAAAAGCAAAAAATTTCAGAATTGCACCGTGCAATGTGGAGATATTACTGTTTGTGCATTTACAATATTCATTGATTTTTGCCATTGAAAAACATGTTTTTCATATACCAGAAATGTTTGAAGCTACTGACTGAATGAAAGGAGCTGGCATCTCACTCTCTTTGAATCTTCTTTATCATGCTAGGATTAACAGGAAAAAGCAAAAAATTTCAGAATTGCACCGTGCAATGTGGAGATATTACTGTTTGTGCATTTACAATATTCATTGATTTTTGCCATTGAAAAACTTTTCATCTACCAGAAATGTTTGAAGCTACTGACTGAATGAAAGGAGCTGGCATCTCACTCTCTTTGAATCTTCTTTATCATGCTAGGATTAACAGGAAAAAGCAAAAAATTTCAGAATTGCACCGTGCAATGTGGAGATATTACTGTTTGTGCATTTACAATATTCATTGATTTTTGCCATTGAAAAACATGTTTTTCATATACCAGAAATGTTTGAAGCTACTGACTGAATGAAAGGAGCTGGCATCTCACTCTCTTTGAATCTTCTTTATCATGCTAGGATTTACAGAAAAAAGCTAAAAATTTCAGAATTGCACCTTGCAATGTGGAGATATTACTGTTTGTGCATTTACAATATTCATTGATTTTTGCCATTGAAAAACATGTTTTTCATATACCAGAAATGTTTGAAGCTACTGACTGAATGAAAGGAGCTGGCATCTCACTCTCTTTGAATCTTCTTTATCATGCTAGGATTAACAGGAAAAAGCTAAAAATTTCAGAATTGCACCGTGCAATGTGGAGATATTACTGTTTGTGCATTTACAATATTCATTGATTTTTGCCATTGAAAAACATGTTTTTCATATACCAGAAATGTTTGAAGCTACTGACTGAATGAAAGGAGCTGGCATCTCACTCTCTTTGAATCTTCTTTATCATGCTAGGATTAGCAGGAAAAAGCAAAAAATTTCAGAATTGCACCGTGCAATGTGGAGATATTACTGTTTGTGCATTTACAATATTCATTGATTTTTGCCATTGAAAAACATGTTTTTCATATACCAGAAATGTTTGAAGCTACTGACTGAATGAAAGGAGCTGGCATCTCACTCTCTTTGAATCTTCTTTATCATGCTAGGATTAACAGGAAAAAGCTAAAAATTTCAGAATTGCACCTTGCAATGTGGAGATATTACTGTTTGTGCATTTACAATATTCATTGATTTTTGCCATTGAAAAACATGTTTTTCATATACCAGAAATGTTTGAAGCTACTGACTGAATGAAAGGAGCTGGCATCTCACTCTCTTTGAATCTTCTTTATCATGCTAGGATTAACAGGAAAAAGCAAAAAATTTCAGAATTGCACCGTGCAATGTGGAGATATTACTGTTTGTGCATTTACAATATTCATTGATTTTTGCCATTGAAAAACATCCAGAAATGTTTGAAGCTACTGACTGAATGAAAGGAGCTGGCATCTCACTCTCTTTGAATCTTCTTTATCATGCTAGGATTAACAGGAAAAAGCAAAAAATTTCAGAATTGCACCGTGCAATGTGGAGATATTACTGTTTGTGCATTTACAATATTCATTGATTTTTGCCATTGAAAAACGTCCAGAAATGTTTGAAGCTACTGACTGAATGAAAGGAGCTGGCATCTCACTCTCTTTGAATCTTCTTTATCATGCTAGGATTAACAGGAAAAAGCAAAAAATTTCAGAATTGCACCGTGCAATGTGGAGATATTACTGTTTGTGCATTTACAATATTCATTGATTTTTGCCATTGAAAAACATGTTTTTCATATACCAGAAATGTTTGAAGCTACTGACTGAATGAAAGGAGCTGGCATCTCACTCTCTTTGAATCTTCTTTATCATGCTAGGATTAACAGGAAAAAGCTAAAAATTTCAGAATTGCACCTTGCAATGTGGAGATATTACTGTTTGTGCATTTACAATATTCATTGATTTTTGCCATTGAAAAACATGTTTTTCATATACCAGAAATGTTTGAAGCTACTGACTGAATGAAAGAAGCTGGCATCTCACTCTCTTTGAATCTTCTTTATCATGCTAGGATTAACAGGAAAAAGCTAAAAATTTCAGAATTGCACCGTGCAATGTGGAGATATTACTGTTTGTGCATTTACAATATTCATTGATTTTTGCCATTGAAAAACATGTTTTTCATATACCAGAAATGTTTGAAGCTACTGACTGAATG
>NW_027370396.1:0-36228 GCF_046119375.1 Phyllobates terribilis | reverse complement strand
AATGAGGAGAAGAAAAGCAGAGCCAAAGAGTCCATCCAAAATCCGACAAACAAGCAAAATGAACAAAAAACATTGAATTCAATTCTTTCTGATTTTAGAAACTGCATTAAAGAAGGGGTGCACCGGTCCTGGAGATACTGCAATACCAGGTCAATGCGTGGAGTGGACAGAGCAAGCTCTTTTTCCATCTCCCTGTTCTAAAAATCCATTTAATATATGGTCCCCAGATAGGGGACGTATCAGATATTAAACTGATAAGAACAGATACTACACTTGATCTTAGCCAAAAGGCCGAGAAGCGATAACCAGAATTGGTTTCAAACTACGGAGCCACCCAAGGATCCTAAAAAGTCCATTTGTGGAGATGAGCTCCTGGACTCCCGTTAAGAAGACATGTTGTCAACCTCTAGATCCCTTACATGCCTGCACTTTTCGGCTTGCTGCTGCTGCAATCCACGCGTTTTAGATCTGCATAACTCCACCTCTTTAAACACAGCACCTTCACCCCCTGCTGTTCCCACCCGCCTCAACACCGTTGGAAGGGAGGAGAACCAATTAAGGCGGGGGGTGGGGTGGAACGAGCAGCTGTCTACCCTTAGCAGGAGGGCTCCTGATTACATACCTCTCCTGCTGCTGCTGCTGCTGGCTGTCCAGCAGCAGACTGAAGGTGGCTGCTGCTGTGCACAGTTATATAAAGGCTCAGAGCCTATTATGACACGCGCAGCCAGCGTTCCATTGCCACATTCCATCTACTGCAGGCAGGATACCTGGCTGGCTGAATGTCGCTGAGAAGCTCACAGAGACCGCCATAAGCAACAGTTTAACAGAATGCCACAGACTAATCAACCAAACTTTTTGGGTTGGGTTCTCTTTTATAGTCTGCAGGCATTAAATGAAAGAAGTCAGTGTTCCAGCAGAAGGAGACAACGTTTCAGAAAAGGCATTGTAGCAAACCAAAAAAGAAATTTTAAGCGCAGCAGTGTAACCAGCGCACATACCTGTTAGCTCGGGTGAGTTTAAAAGGCTGCTGTTGATAACAAGGGCATTTGCTAAATAGATGGTGTGTGTGCAACAATATACTGAAAGGTCAATTATATTGTGCAGCTTATCTCACCACCTGTAGTTATTTAGGTGAAAGCTCCAAAATGCTTGCCTAATATGTCTGTTTATCCAAAAGGAAGTAGAAAGGGAGAGCTAGAAAGATAGCATTGCATCACATTACATGGCAATGCAATGCACAGTTGCTGAAGTTGAACCAAAATGAGCTTGTAATCTGGCTTCTGCAACTTTGAACATGAAAAATCCAATGAGGAGAAGAAAAGCAGAGCCAAAGAGTCCATCCCAAAATCCGACAAACAAGCAAAATGAACAAAAAACATTGAATTCAATTCTTTCTGATTTTAGAAACTGCATTAAAGAAGGGGTGCACCGGTCCTGGAGATACTGCAATACCAGGTCAATGCGTGGAGTGGACAGAGCAAGCTCTTTTTCCATCTCCCTGTTCTAAAAATCCATTTAATATATGGTCCCCAGATAGGGGACGTATCAGATATTAAACTGATAAGAACAGATACTACACTTGATCTTAGCCAAAAGGCCGAGAAGCGATAACCAGAATTGGTTTCAAACTACGGAGCCACCCAAGGATCCTAAAAAGTCCATTTGTGGAGATGAGCTCCTGGACTCCCGTTAAGAAGACATGTTGTCAACCTCTAGATCCCTTACATGCCTGCACTTTTCGGCTTGCTGCTGCTGCAATCCACGCGTTTTAGATCTGCATAACTCCACCTCTTTAAACACAGCACCTTCACCCCCTGCTGTTCCCACCCGCCTCAACACCGTTGGAAGGGAGGAGAACCAATTAAGGCGGGGGGTGGGGTGGAACGAGCAGCTGTCTACCCTTAGCAGGAGGGCTCCTGATTACATACCTCTCCTGCTGCTGCTGCTGCTGGCTGTCCAGCAGCAGACTGAAGGTGGCTGCTGCTGTGCACAGTTATATAAAGGCTCAGAGCCTATTATGACACGCGCAGCCAGCGTTCCATTGCCACATTCCATCTACTGCAGGCAGGATACCTGGCTGGCTGAATGTCGCTGAGAAGCTCACAGAGACCGCCATAAGCAACAGTTTAACAGAATGCCACAGACTAATCAACCAAACTTTTTGGGTTGGGTTCTCTTTTATAGTCTGCAGGCATTAAATGAAAGAAGTCAGTGTTCCAGCAGAAGGAGACAACGTTTCAGAAAAGGCATTGTAGCAAACCAAAAAAGAAATTTTAAGCGCAGCAGTGTAACCAGCGCACATACCTGTTAGCTCGGGTGAGTTTAAAAGGCTGCTGTTGATAACAAGGGCATTTGCTAAATAGATGGTGTGTGTGCAACAATATACTGAAAGGTCAATTATATTGTGCAGCTTATCTCACCACCTGTAGTTATTTAGGTGAAAGCTCCAAAATGCTTGCCTAATATGTCTGTTTATCCAAAAGGAAGTAGAAAGGGAGAGCTAGAAAGATAGCATTGCATCACATTACATGGCAATGCAATGCACAGTTGCTGAAGTTGAACCAAAATGAGCTTGTAATCTGGCTTCTGCAACTTTGAACATGAAAAATCCAATGAGGAGAAGAAAAGCAGAGCCAAAGAGTCCATCCCAAAATCCGACAAACAAGCAAAATGAACAAAAAACATTGAATTCAATTCTTTCTGATTTTAGAAACTGCATTAAAGAAGGGGTGCACCGGTCCTGGAGATACTGCAATACCAGGTCAATGCGTGGAGTGGACAGAGCAAGCTCTTTTTCCATCTCCCTGTTCTAAAAATCCATTTAATATATGGTCCCCAGATAGGGGACGTATCAGATATTAAACTGATAAGAACAGATACTACACTTGATCTTAGCCAAAAGGCCGAGAAGCGATAACCAGAATTGGTTTCAAACTACGGAGCCACCCAAGGATCCTAAAAAGTCCATTTGTGGAGATGAGCTCCTGGACTCCCGTTAAGAAGACATGTTGTCAACCTCTAGATCCCTTACATGCCTGCACTTTTCGGCTTGCTGCTGCTGCAATCCACGCGTTTTAGATCTGCATAACTCCACCTCTTTAAACACAGCACCTTCACCCCCTGCTGTTCCCACCCGCCTCAACACCGTTGGAAGGGAGGAGAACCAATTAAGGCGGGGGGTGGGGTGGAACGAGCAGCTGTCTACCCTTAGCAGGAGGGCTCCTGATTACATACCTCTCCTGCTGCTGCTGCTGCTGGCTGTCCAGCAGCAGACTGAAGGTGGCTGCTGCTGTGCACAGTTATATAAAGGCTCAGAGCCTATTATGACACGCGCAGCCAGCGTTCCATTGCCACATTCCATCTACTGCAGGCAGGATACCTGGCTGGCTGAATGTCGCTGAGAAGCTCACAGAGACCGCCATAAGCAACAGTTTAACAGAATGCCACAGACTAATCAACCAAACTTTTTGGGTTGGGTTCTCTTTTATAGTCTGCAGGCATTAAATGAAAGAAGTCAGTGTTCCAGCAGAAGGAGACAACGTTTCAGAAAAGGCATTGTAGCAAACCAAAAAAGAAATTTTAAGCGCAGCAGTGTAACCAGCGCACATACCTGTTAGCTCGGGTGAGTTTAAAAGGCTGCTGTTGATAACAAGGGCATTTTGCTAAATAGATGGTGTGTGTGCAACAATATACTGAAAGGTCAATTATATTGTGCAGCTTATCTCACCACCTGTAGTTATTTAGGTGAAAGCTCCAAAATGCTTGCCTAATATGTCTGTTTATCCAAAAGGAAGTAGAAAGGGAGAGCTAGAAAGATAGCATTGCATCACATTACATGGCAATGCAATGCACAGTTGCTGAAGTTGAACCAAAATGAGCTTGTAATCTGGCTTCTGCAACTTTGAACATGAAAAATCCAATGAGGAGAAGAAAAGCAGAGCCAAAGAGTCCATCCCAAAATCCGACAAACAAGCAAAATGAACAAAAAACATTGAATTCAATTCTTTCTGATTTTAGAAACTGCATTAAAGAAGGGGTGCACCGGTCCTGGAGATACTGCAATACCAGGTCAATGCGTGGAGTGGACAGAGCAAGCTCTTTTTCCATCTCCCTGTTCTAAAAATCCATTTAATATATGGTCCCCAGATAGGGGACGTATCAGATATTAAACTGATAAGAACAGATACTACACTTGATCTTAGCCAAAAGGCCGAGAAGCGATAACCAGAATTGGTTTCAAACTACGGAGCCACCCAAGGATCCTAAAAGTCCATTTGTGGAGATGAGCTCCTGGACTCCCGTTAAGAAGACATGTTGTCAACCTCTAGATCCCTTACATGCCTGCACTTTTCGGCTTGCTGCTGCTGCAATCCACGCGTTTTAGATCTGCATAACTCCACCTCTTTAAACACAGCACCTTCACCCCCTGCTGTTCCCACCCGCCTCAACACCGTTGGAAGGGAGGAGAACCAATTAAGGCGGGGGGTGGGGTGGAACGAGCAGCTGTCTACCCTTAGCAGGAGGGCTCCTGATTACATACCTCTCCTGCTGCTGCTGCTGCTGGCTGTCCAGCAGCAGACTGAAGGTGGCTGCTGCTGTGCACAGTTATATAAAGGCTCAGAGCCTATTATGACACGCGCAGCCAGCGTTCCATTGCCACATTCCATCTACTGCAGGCAGGATACCTGGCTGGCTGAATGTCGCTGAGAAGCTCACAGAGACCGCCATAAGCAACAGTTTAACAGAATGCCACAGACTAATCAACCAAACTTTTTGGGTTGGGTTCTCTTTTATAGTCTGCAGGCATTAAATGAAAGAAGTCAGTGTTCCAGCAGAAGGAGACAACGTTTCAGAAAAGGCATTGTAGCAAACCAAAAAAGAAATTTTAAGCGCAGCAGTGTAACCAGCGCACATACCTGTTAGCTCGGGTGAGTTTAAAAGGCTGCTGTTGATAACAAGGGCATTTGCTAAATAGATGGTGTGTGTGCAACAATATACTGAAAGGTCAATTATATTGTGCAGCTTATCTCACCACCTGTAGTTATTTAGGTGAAAGCTCCAAAATGCTTGCCTAATATGTCTGTTTATCCAAAAGGAAGTAGAAAGGGAGAGCTAGAAAGATAGCATTGCATCACATTACATGGCAATGCAATGCACAGTTGCTGAAGTTGAACCAAAATGAGCTTGTAATCTGGCTTCTGCAACTTTGAACATGAAAAATCCAATGAGGAGAAGAAAAGCAGAGCCAAAGAGTCCATCCCAAAATCCGACAAACAAGCAAAATGAACAAAAAACATTGAATTCAATTCTTTCTGATTTTAGAAACTGCATTAAAGAAGGGGTGCACCGGTCCTGGAGATACTGCAATACCAGGTCAATGCGTGGAGTGGACAGAGCAAGCTCTTTTTCCATCTCCCTGTTCTAAAAATCCATTTAATATATGGTCCCCAGATAGGGGACGTATCAGATATTAAACTGATAAGAACAGATACTACACTTGATCTTAGCCAAAAGGCCGAGAAGCGATAACCAGAATTGGTTTCAAACTACGGAGCCACCCAAGGATCCTAAAAAGTCCATTTGTGGAGATGAGCTCCTGGACTCCCGTTAAGAAGACATGTTGTCAACCTCTAGATCCCTTACATGCCTGCACTTTTCGGCTTGCTGCTGCTGCAATCCACGCGTTTTAGATCTGCATAACTCCACCTCTTTAAACACAGCACCTTCACCCCCTGCTGTTCCCACCCGCCTCAACACCGTTGGAAGGGAGGAGAACCAATTAAGGCGGGGGGTGGGGTGGAACGAGCAGCTGTCTACCCTTAGCAGGAGGGCTCCTGATTACATACCTCTCCTGCTGCTGCTGCTGCTGGCTGTCCAGCAGCAGACTGAAGGTGGCTGCTGCTGTGCACAGTTATATAAAGGCTCAGAGCCTATTATGACACGCGCAGCCAGCGTTCCATTGCCACATTCCATCTACTGCAGGCAGGATACCTGGCTGGCTGAATGTCGCTGAGAAGCTCACAGAGACCGCCATAAGCAACAGTTTAACAGAATGCCACAGACTAATCAACCAAACTTTTTGGGTTGGGTTCTCTTTTATAGTCTGCAGGCATTAAATGAAAGAAGTCAGTGTTCCAGCAGAAGGAGACAACGTTTCAGAAAAGGCATTGTAGCAAACCAAAAAAGAAATTTTAAGCGCAGCAGTGTAACCAGCGCACATACCTGTTAGCTCGGGTGAGTTTAAAAGGCTGCTGTTGATAACAAGGGCATTTGCTAAATAGATGGTGTGTGTGCAACAATATACTGAAAGGTCAATTATATTGTGCAGCTTATCTCACCACCTGTAGTTATTTAGGTGAAAGCTCCAAAATGCTTGCCTAATATGTCTGTTTATCCAAAAGGAAGTAGAAAGGGAGAGCTAGAAAGATAGCATTGCATCACATTACATGGCAATGCAATGCACAGTTGCTGAAGTTGAACCAAAATGAGCTTGTAATCTGGCTTCTGCAACTTTGAACATGAAAAATCCAATGAGGAGAAGAAAAGCAGAGCCAAAGAGTCCATCCCAAAATCCGACAAACAAGCAAAATGAACAAAAAACATTGAATTCAATTCTTTCTGATTTTAGAAACTGCATTAAAGAAGGGGTGCACCGGTCCTGGAGATACTGCAATACCAGGTCAATGCGTGGAGTGGACAGAGCAAGCTCTTTTTCCATCTCCCTGTTCTAAAAATCCATTTAATATATGGTCCCCAGATAGGGGACGTATCAGATATTAAACTGATAAGAACAGATACTACACTTGATCTTAGCCAAAAGGCCGAGAAGCGATAACCAGAATTGGTTTCAAACTACGGAGCCACCCAAGGATCCTAAAAAGTCCATTTGTGGAGATGAGCTCCTGGACTCCCGTTAAGAAGACATGTTGTCAACCTCTAGATCCCTTACATGCCTGCACTTTTCGGCTTGCTGCTGCTGCAATCCACGCGTTTTAGATCTGCATAACTCCACCTCTTTAAACACAGCACCTTCACCCCCTGCTGTTCCCACCCGCCTCAACACCGTTGGAAGGGAGGAGAACCAATTAAGGCGGGGGGTGGGGTGGAACGAGCAGCTGTCTACCCTTAGCAGGAGGGCTCCTGATTACATACCTCTCCTGCTGCTGCTGCTGCTGGCTGTCCAGCAGCAGACTGAAGGTGGCTGCTGCTGTGCACAGTTATATAAAGGCTCAGAGCCTATTATGACACGCGCAGCCAGCGTTCCATTGCCACATTCCATCTACTGCAGGCAGGATACCTGGCTGGCTGAATGTCGCTGAGAAGCTCACAGAGACCGCCATAAGCAACAGTTTAACAGAATGCCACAGACTAATCAACCAAACTTTTTGGGTTGGGTTCTCTTTTATAGTCTGCAGGCATTAAATGAAAGAAGTCAGTGTTCCAGCAGAAGGAGACAACGTTTCAGAAAAGGCATTGTAGCAAACCAAAAAAGAAATTTTAAGCGCAGCAGTGTAACCAGCGCACATACCTGTTAGCTCGGGTGAGTTTAAAAGGCTGCTGTTGATAACAAGGGCATTTGCTAAATAGATGGTGTGTGTGCAACAATATACTGAAAGGTCAATTATATTGTGCAGCTTATCTCACCACCTGTAGTTATTTAGGTGAAAGCTCCAAAATGCTTGCCTAATATGTCTGTTTATCCAAAAGGAAGTAGAAAGGGAGAGCTAGAAAGATAGCATTGCATCACATTACATGGCAATGCAATGCACAGTTGCTGAAGTTGAACCAAAATGAGCTTGTAATCTGGCTTCTGCAACTTTGAACATGAAAAATCCAATGAGGAGAAGAAAAGCAGAGCCAAAGAGTCCATCCCAAAATCCGACAAACAAGCAAAATGAACAAAAAACATTGAATTCAATTCTTTCTGATTTTAGAAACTGCATTAAAGAAGGGGTGCACCGGTCCTGGAGATACTGCAATACCAGGTCAATGCGTGGAGTGGACAGAGCAAGCTCTTTTTCCATCTCCCTGTTCTAAAAATCCATTTAATATATGGTCCCCAGATAGGGGACGTATCAGATATTAAACTGATAAGAACAGATACTACACTTGATCTTAGCCAAAAGGCCGAGAAGCGATAACCAGAATTGGTTTCAAACTACGGAGCCACCCAAGGATCCTAAAAAGTCCATTTGTGGAGATGAGCTCCTGGACTCCCGTTAAGAAGACATGTTGTCAACCTCTAGATCCCTTACATGCCTGCACTTTTCGGCTTGCTGCTGCTGCAATCCACGCGTTTTAGATCTGCATAACTCCACCTCTTTAAACACAGCACCTTCACCCCCTGCTGTTCCCACCCGCCTCAACACCGTTGGAAGGGAGGAGAACCAATTAAGGCGGGGGGTGGGGTGGAACGAGCAGCTGTCTACCCTTAGCAGGAGGGCTCCTGATTACATACCTCTCCTGCTGCTGCTGCTGCTGGCTGTCCAGCAGCAGACTGAAGGTGGCTGCTGCTGTGCACAGTTATATAAAGGCTCAGAGCCTATTATGACACGCGCAGCCAGCGTTCCATTGCCACATTCCATCTACTGCAGGCAGGATACCTGGCTGGCTGAATGTCGCTGAGAAGCTCACAGAGACCGCCATAAGCAACAGTTTAACAGAATGCCACAGACTAATCAACCAAACTTTTTGGGTTGGGTTCTCTTTTATAGTCTGCAGGCATTAAATGAAAGAAGTCAGTGTTCCAGCAGAAGGAGACAACGTTTCAGAAAAGGCATTGTAGCAAACCAAAAAAGAAATTTTAAGCGCAGCAGTGTAACCAGCGCACATACCTGTTAGCTCGGGTGAGTTTAAAAGGCTGCTGTTGATAACAAGGGCATTTGCTAAATAGATGGTGTGTGTGCAACAATATACTGAAAGGTCAATTATATTGTGCAGCTTATCTCACCACCTGTAGTTATTTAGGTGAAAGCTCCAAAATGCTTGCCTAATATGTCTGTTTATCCAAAAGGAAGTAGAAAGGGAGAGCTAGAAAGATAGCATTGCATCACATTACATGGCAATGCAATGCACAGTTGCTGAAGTTGAACCAAAATGAGCTTGTAATCTGGCTTCTGCAACTTTGAACATGAAAAATCCAATGAGGAGAAGAAAAGCAGAGCCAAAGAGTCCATCCCAAAATCCGACAAACAAGCAAAATGAACAAAAAACATTGAATTCAATTCTTTCTGATTTTAGAAACTGCATTAAAGAAGGGGTGCACCGGTCCTGGAGATACTGCAATACCAGGTCAATGCGTGGAGTGGACAGAGCAAGCTCTTTTTCCATCTCCCTGTTCTAAAAATCCATTTAATATATGGTCCCCAGATAGGGGACGTATCAGATATTAAACTGATAAGAACAGATACTACACTTGATCTTAGCCAAAAGGCCGAGAAGCGATAACCAGAATTGGTTTCAAACTACGGAGCCACCCAAGGATCCTAAAAAGTCCATTTGTGGAGATGAGCTCCTGGACTCCCGTTAAGAAGACATGTTGTCAACCTCTAGATCCCTTACATGCCTGCACTTTTCGGCTTGCTGCTGCTGCAATCCACGCGTTTTAGATCTGCATAACTCCACCTCTTTAAACACAGCACCTTCACCCCCTGCTGTTCCCACCCGCCTCAACACCGTTGGAAGGGAGGAGAACCAATTAAGGCGGGGGGTGGGGTGGAACGAGCAGCTGTCTACCCTTAGCAGGAGGGCTCCTGATTACATACCTCTCCTGCTGCTGCTGCTGCTGGCTGTCCAGCAGCAGACTGAAGGTGGCTGCTGCTGTGCACAGTTATATAAAGGCTCAGAGCCTATTATGACACGCGCAGCCAGCGTTCCATTGCCACATTCCATCTACTGCAGGCAGGATACCTGGCTGGCTGAATGTCGCTGAGAAGCTCACAGAGACCGCCATAAGCAACAGTTTAACAGAATGCCACAGACTAATCAACCAAACTTTTTGGGTTGGGTTCTCTTTTATAGTCTGCAGGCATTAAATGAAAGAAGTCAGTGTTCCAGCAGAAGGAGACAACGTTTCAGAAAAGGCATTGTAGCAAACCAAAAAAGAAATTTTAAGCGCAGCAGTGTAACCAGCGCACATACCTGTTAGCTCGGGTGAGTTTAAAAGGCTGCTGTTGATAACAAGGGCATTTGCTAAATAGATGGTGTGTGTGCAACAATATACTGAAAGGTCAATTATATTGTGCAGCTTATCTCACCACCTGTAGTTATTTAGGTGAAAGCTCCAAAATGCTTGCCTAATATGTCTGTTTATCCAAAAGGAAGTAGAAAGGGAGAGCTAGAAAGATAGCATTGCATCACATTACATGGCAATGCAATGCACAGTTGCTGAAGTTGAACCAAAATGAGCTTGTAATCTGGCTTCTGCAACTTTGAACATGAAAAATCCAATGAGGAGAAGAAAAGCAGAGCCAAAGAGTCCATCCCAAAATCCGACAAACAAGCAAAATGAACAAAAAACATTGAATTCAATTCTTTCTGATTTTAGAAACTGCATTAAAGAAGGGGTGCACCGGTCCTGGAGATACTGCAATACCAGGTCAATGCGTGGAGTGGACAGAGCAAGCTCTTTTTCCATCTCCCTGTTCTAAAAATCCATTTAATATATGGTCCCCAGATAGGGGACGTATCAGATATTAAACTGATAAGAACAGATACTACACTTGATCTTAGCCAAAAGGCCGAGAAGCGATAACCAGAATTGGTTTCAAACTACGGAGCCACCCAAGGATCCTAAAAAGTCCATTTGTGGAGATGAGCTCCTGGACTCCCGTTAAGAAGACATGTTGTCAACCTCTAGATCCCTTACATGCCTGCACTTTTCGGCTTGCTGCTGCTGCAATCCACGCGTTTTAGATCTGCATAACTCCACCTCTTTAAACACAGCACCTTCACCCCCTGCTGTTCCCACCCGCCTCAACACCGTTGGAAGGGAGGAGAACCAATTAAGGCGGGGGGTGGGGTGGAACGAGCAGCTGTCTACCCTTAGCAGGAGGGCTCCTGATTACATACCTCTCCTGCTGCTGCTGCTGCTGGCTGTCCAGCAGCAGACTGAAGGTGGCTGCTGCTGTGCACAGTTATATAAAGGCTCAGAGCCTATTATGACACGCGCAGCCAG
Organism: Phyllobates terribilis; assembly: GCF_046119375.1. Lineage (NCBI taxonomy): Eukaryota > Metazoa > Chordata > Amphibia > Anura > Dendrobatidae > Phyllobates > Phyllobates terribilis. The sequence continues at coordinate 25,052 of NW_027370396.1, read as the reverse complement.
CGTTCCATTGCCACATTCCATCTACTGCAGGCAGGATACCTGGCTGGCTGAATGTCGCTGAGAAGCTCACAGAGACCGCCATAAGCAACAGTTTAACAGAATGCCACAGACTAATCAACCAAACTTTTTGGGTTGGGTTCTCTTTTATAGTCTGCAGGCATTAAATGAAAGAAGTCAGTGTTCCAGCAGAAGGAGACAACGTTTCAGAAAAGGCATTGTAGCAAACCAAAAAAGAAATTTTAAGCGCAGCAGTGTAACCAGCGCACATACCTGTTAGCTCGGGTGAGTTTAAAAGGCTGCTGTTGATAACAAGGGCATTTGCTAAATAGATGGTGTGTGTGCAACAATATACTGAAAGGTCAATTATATTGTGCAGCTTATCTCACCACCTGTAGTTATTTAGGTGAAAGCTCCAAAATGCTTGCCTAATATGTCTGTTTATCCAAAAGGAAGTAGAAAGGGAGAGCTAGAAAGATAGCATTGCATCACATTACATGGCAATGCAATGCACAGTTGCTGAAGTTGAACCAAAATGAGCTTGTAATCTGGCTTCTGCAACTTTGAACATGAAAAATCCAATGAGGAGAAGAAAAGCAGAGCCAAAGAGTCCATCCCAAAATCCGACAAACAAGCAAAATGAACAAAAAACATTGAATTCAATTCTTTCTGATTTTAGAAACTGCATTAAAGAAGGGGTGCACCGGTCCTGGAGATACTGCAATACCAGGTCAATGCGTGGAGTGGACAGAGCAAGCTCTTTTTCCATCTCCCTGTTCTAAAAATCCATTTAATATATGGTCCCCAGATAGGGGACGTATCAGATATTAAACTGATAAGAACAGATACTACACTTGATCTTAGCCAAAAGGCCGAGAAGCGATAACCAGAATTGGTTTCAAACTACGGAGCCACCCAAGGATCCTAAAAAGTCCATTTGTGGAGATGAGCTCCTGGACTCCCGTTAAGAAGACATGTTGTCAACCTCTAGATCCCTTACATGCCTGCACTTTTCGGCTTGCTGCTGCTGCAATCCACGCGTTTTAGATCTGCATAACTCCACCTCTTTAAACACAGCACCTTCACCCCCTGCTGTTCCCACCCGCCTCAACACCGTTGGAAGGGAGGAGAACCAATTAAGGCGGGGGGTGGGGTGGAACGAGCAGCTGTCTACCCTTAGCAGGAGGGCTCCTGATTACATACCTCTCCTGCTGCTGCTGCTGCTGGCTGTCCAGCAGCAGACTGAAGGTGGCTGCTGCTGTGCACAGTTATATAAAGGCTCAGAGCCTATTATGACACGCGCAGCCAGCGTTCCATTGCCACATTCCATCTACTGCAGGCAGGATACCTGGCTGGCTGAATGTCGCTGAGAAGCTCACAGAGACCGCCATAAGCAACAGTTTAACAGAATGCCACAGACTAATCAACCAAACTTTTTGGGTTGGGTTCTCTTTTATAGTCTGCAGGCATTAAATGAAAGAAGTCAGTGTTCCAGCAGAAGGAGACAACGTTTCAGAAAAGGCATTGTAGCAAACCAAAAAAGAAATTTTAAGCGCAGCAGTGTAACCAGCGCACATACCTGTTAGCTCGGGTGAGTTTAAAAGGCTGCTGTTGATAACAAGGGCATTTGCTAAATAGATGGTGTGTGTGCAACAATATACTGAAAGGTCAATTATATTGTGCAGCTTATCTCACCACCTGTAGTTATTTAGGTGAAAGCTCCAAAATGCTTGCCTAATATGTCTGTTTATCCAAAAGGAAGTAGAAAGGGAGAGCTAGAAAGATAGCATTGCATCACATTACATGGCAATGCAATGCACAGTTGCTGAAGTTGAACCAAAATGAGCTTGTAATCTGGCTTCTGCAACTTTGAACATGAAAAATCCAATGAGGAGAAGAAAAGCAGAGCCAAAGAGTCCATCCCAAAATCCGACAAACAAGCAAAATGAACAAAAAACATTGAATTCAATTCTTTCTGATTTTAGAAACTGCATTAAAGAAGGGGTGCACCGGTCCTGGAGATACTGCAATACCAGGTCAATGCGTGGAGTGGACAGAGCAAGCTCTTTTTCCATCTCCCTGTTCTAAAAATCCATTTAATATATGGTCCCCAGATAGGGGACGTATCAGATATTAAACTGATAAGAACAGATACTACACTTGATCTTAGCCAAAAGGCCGAGAAGCGATAACCAGAATTGGTTTCAAACTACGGAGCCACCCAAGGATCCTAAAAAGTCCATTTGTGGAGATGAGCTCCTGGACTCCCGTTAAGAAGACATGTTGTCAACCTCTAGATCCCTTACATGCCTGCACTTTTCGGCTTGCTGCTGCTGCAATCCACGCGTTTTAGATCTGCATAACTCCACCTCTTTAAACACAGCACCTTCACCCCCTGCTGTTCCCACCCGCCTCAACACCGTTGGAAGGGAGGAGAACCAATTAAGGCGGGGGGTGGGGTGGAACGAGCAGCTGTCTACCCTTAGCAGGAGGGCTCCTGATTACATACCTCTCCTGCTGCTGCTGCTGCTGGCTGTCCAGCAGCAGACTGAAGGTGGCTGCTGCTGTGCACAGTTATATAAAGGCTCAGAGCCTATTATGACACGCGCAGCCAGCGTTCCATTGCCACATTCCATCTACTGCAGGCAGGATACCTGGCTGGCTGAATGTCGCTGAGAAGCTCACAGAGACCGCCATAAGCAACAGTTTAACAGAATGCCACAGACTAATCAACCAAACTTTTTGGGTTGGGTTCTCTTTTATAGTCTGCAGGCATTAAATGAAAGAAGTCAGTGTTCCAGCAGAAGGAGACAACGTTTCAGAAAAGGCATTGTAGCAAACCAAAAAAGAAATTTTAAGCGCAGCAGTGTAACCAGCGCACATACCTGTTAGCTCGGGTGAGTTTAAAAGGCTGCTGTTGATAACAAGGGCATTTGCTAAATAGATGGTGTGTGTGCAACAATATACTGAAAGGTCAATTATATTGTGCAGCTTATCTCACCACCTGTAGTTATTTAGGTGAAAGCTCCAAAATGCTTGCCTAATATGTCTGTTTATCCAAAAGGAAGTAGAAAGGGAGAGCTAGAAAGATAGCATTGCATCACATTACATGGCAATGCAATGCACAGTTGCTGAAGTTGAACCAAAATGAGCTTGTAATCTGGCTTCTGCAACTTTGAACATGAAAAATCCAATGAGGAGAAGAAAAGCAGAGCCAAAGAGTCCATCCCAAAATCCGACAAACAAGCAAAATGAACAAAAAACATTGAATTCAATTCTTTCTGATTTTAGAAACTGCATTAAAGAAGGGGTGCACCGGTCCTGGAGATACTGCAATACCAGGTCAATGCGTGGAGTGGACAGAGCAAGCTCTTTTTCCATCTCCCTGTTCTAAAAATCCATTTAATATATGGTCCCCAGATAGGGGACGTATCAGATATTAAACTGATAAGAACAGATACTACACTTGATCTTAGCCAAAAGGCCGAGAAGCGATAACCAGAATTGGTTTCAAACTACGGAGCCACCCAAGGATCCTAAAAAGTCCATTTGTGGAGATGAGCTCCTGGACTCCCGTTAAGAAGACATGTTGTCAACCTCTAGATCCCTTACATGCCTGCACTTTTCGGCTTGCTGCTGCTGCAATCCACGCGTTTTAGATCTGCATAACTCCACCTCTTTAAACACAGCACCTTCACCCCCTGCTGTTCCCACCCGCCTCAACACCGTTGGAAGGGAGGAGAACCAATTAAGGCGGGGGGTGGGGTGGAACGAGCAGCTGTCTACCCTTAGCAGGAGGGCTCCTGATTACATACCTCTCCTGCTGCTGCTGCTGCTGGCTGTCCAGCAGCAGACTGAAGGTGGCTGCTGCTGTGCACAGTTATATAAAGGCTCAGAGCCTATTATGACACGCGCAGCCAGCGTTCCATTGCCACATTCCATCTACTGCAGGCAGGATACCTGGCTGGCTGAATGTCGCTGAGAAGCTCACAGAGACCGCCATAAGCAACAGTTTAACAGAATGCCACAGACTAATCAACCAAACTTTTTGGGTTGGGTTCTCTTTTATAGTCTGCAGGCATTAAATGAAAGAAGTCAGTGTTCCAGCAGAAGGAGACAACGTTTCAGAAAAGGCATTGTAGCAAACCAAAAAAGAAATTTTAAGCGCAGCAGTGTAACCAGCGCACATACCTGTTAGCTCGGGTGAGTTTAAAAGGCTGCTGTTGATAACAAGGGCATTTGCTAAATAGATGGTGTGTGTGCAACAATATACTGAAAGGTCAATTATATTGTGCAGCTTATCTCACCACCTGTAGTTATTTAGGTGAAAGCTCCAAAATGCTTGCCTAATATGTCTGTTTATCCAAAAGGAAGTAGAAAGGGAGAGCTAGAAAGATAGCATTGCATCACATTACATGGCAATGCAATGCACAGTTGCTGAAGTTGAACCAAAATGAGCTTGTAATCTGGCTTCTGCAACTTTGAACATGAAAAATCCAATGAGGAGAAGAAAAGCAGAGCCAAAGAGTCCATCCCAAAATCCGACAAACAAGCAAAATGAACAAAAAACATTGAATTCAATTCTTTCTGATTTTAGAAACTGCATTAAAGAAGGGGTGCACCGGTCCTGGAGATACTGCAATACCAGGTCAATGCGTGGAGTGGACAGAGCAAGCTCTTTTTCCATCTCCCTGTTCTAAAAATCCATTTAATATATGGTCCCCAGATAGGGGACGTATCAGATATTAAACTGATAAGAACAGATACTACACTTGATCTTAGCCAAAAGGCCGAGAAGCGATAACCAGAATTGGTTTCAAACTACGGAGCCACCCAAGGATCCTAAAAAGTCCATTTGTGGAGATGAGCTCCTGGACTCCCGTTAAGAAGACATGTTGTCAACCTCTAGATCCCTTACATGCCTGCACTTTTCGGCTTGCTGCTGCTGCAATCCACGCGTTTTAGATCTGCATAACTCCACCTCTTTAAACACAGCACCTTCACCCCCTGCTGTTCCCACCCGCCTCAACACCGTTGGAAGGGAGGAGAACCAATTAAGGCGGGGGGTGGGGTGGAACGAGCAGCTGTCTACCCTTAGCAGGAGGGCTCCTGATTACATACCTCTCCTGCTGCTGCTGCTGCTGGCTGTCCAGCAGCAGACTGAAGGTGGCTGCTGCTGTGCACAGTTATATAAAGGCTCAGAGCCTATTATGACACGCGCAGCCAGCGTTCCATTGCCACATTCCATCTACTGCAGGCAGGATACCTGGCTGGCTGAATGTCGCTGAGAAGCTCACAGAGACCGCCATAAGCAACAGTTTAACAGAATGCCACAGACTAATCAACCAAACTTTTTGGGTTGGGTTCTCTTTTATAGTCTGCAGGCATTAAATGAAAGAAGTCAGTGTTCCAGCAGAAGGAGACAACGTTTCAGAAAAGGCATTGTAGCAAACCAAAAAAGAAATTTTAAGCGCAGCAGTGTAACCAGCGCACATACCTGTTAGCTCGGGTGAGTTTAAAAGGCTGCTGTTGATAACAAGGGCATTTGCTAAATAGATGGTGTGTGTGCAACAATATACTGAAAGGTCAATTATATTGTGCAGCTTATCTCACCACCTGTAGTTATTTAGGTGAAAGCTCCAAAATGCTTGCCTAATATGTCTGTTTATCCAAAAGGAAGTAGAAAGGGAGAGCTAGAAAGATAGCATTGCATCACATTACATGGCAATGCAATGCACAGTTGCTGAAGTTGAACCAAAATGAGCTTGTAATCTGGCTTCTGCAACTTTGAACATGAAAAATCCAATGAGGAGAAGAAAAGCAGAGCCAAAGAGTCCATCCCAAAATCCGACAAACAAGCAAAATGAACAAAAAACATTGAATTCAATTCTTTCTGATTTTAGAAACTGCATTAAAGAAGGGGTGCACCGGTCCTGGAGATACTGCAATACCAGGTCAATGCGTGGAGTGGACAGAGCAAGCTCTTTTTCCATCTCCCTGTTCTAAAAATCCATTTAATATATGGTCCCCAGATAGGGGACGTATCAGATATTAAACTGATAAGAACAGATACTACACTTGATCTTAGCCAAAAGGCCGAGAAGCGATAACCAGAATTGGTTTCAAACTACGGAGCCACCCAAGGATCCTAAAAAGTCCATTTGTGGAGATGAGCTCCTGGACTCCCGTTAAGAAGACATGTTGTCAACCTCTAGATCCCTTACATGCCTGCACTTTTCGGCTTGCTGCTGCTGCAATCCACGCGTTTTAGATCTGCATAACTCCACCTCTTTAAACACAGCACCTTCACCCCCTGCTGTTCCCACCCGCCTCAACACCGTTGGAAGGGAGGAGAACCAATTAAGGCGGGGGGTGGGGTGGAACGAGCAGCTGTCTACCCTTAGCAGGAGGGCTCCTGATTACATACCTCTCCTGCTGCTGCTGCTGCTGGCTGTCCAGCAGCAGACTGAAGGTGGCTGCTGCTGTGCACAGTTATATAAAGGCTCAGAGCCTATTATGACACGCGCAGCCAGCGTTCCATTGCCACATTCCATCTACTGCAGGCAGGATACCTGGCTGGCTGAATGTCGCTGAGAAGCTCACAGAGACCGCCATAAGCAACAGTTTAACAGAATGCCACAGACTAATCAACCAAACTTTTTGGGTTGGGTTCTCTTTTATAGTCTGCAGGCATTAAATGAAAGAAGTCAGTGTTCCAGCAGAAGGAGACAACGTTTCAGAAAAGGCATTGTAGCAAACCAAAAAAGAAATTTTAAGCGCAGCAGTGTAACCAGCGCACATACCTGTTAGCTCGGGTGAGTTTAAAAGGCTGCTGTTGATAACAAGGGCATTTGCTAAATAGATGGTGTGTGTGCAACAATATACTGAAAGGTCAATTATATTGTGCAGCTTATCTCACCACCTGTAGTTATTTAGGTGAAAGCTCCAAAATGCTTGCCTAATATGTCTGTTTATCCAAAAGGAAGTAGAAAGGGAGAGCTAGAAAGATAGCATTGCATCACATTACATGGCAATGCAATGCACAGTTGCTGAAGTTGAACCAAAATGAGCTTGTAATTTGGCTTCTGCAACTTTGAACATGAAAAATCCAATGAGGAGAAGAAAAGCAGAGCCAAAGAGTCCATCCCAAAATCCGACAAACAAGCAAAATGAACAAAAAACATTGAATTCAATTCTTTCTGATTTTAGAAACTGCATTAAAGAAGGGGTGCACCGGTCCTGGAGATACTGCAATACCAGGTCAATGCGTGGAGTGGACAGAGCAAGCTCTTTTTCCATCTCCCTGTTCTAAAAATCCATTTAATATATGGTCCCCAGATAGGGGACGTATCAGATATTAAACTGATAAGAACAGATACTACACTTGATCTTAGCCAAAAGGCCGAGAAGCGATAACCAGAATTGGTTTCAAACTACGGAGCCACCCAAGGATCCTAAAAAGTCCATTTGTGGAGATGAGCTCCTGGACTCCCGTTAAGAAGACATGTTGTCAACCTCTAGATCCCTTACATGCCTGCACTTTTCGGCTTGCTGCTGCTGCAATCCACGCGTTTTAGATCTGCATAACTCCACCTCTTTAAACACAGCACCTTCACCCCCTGCTGTTCCCACCCGCCTCAACACCGTTGGAAGGGAGGAGAACCAATTAAGGCGGGGGGTGGGGTGGAACGAGCAGCTGTCTACCCTTAGCAGGAGGGCTCCTGATTACATACCTCTCCTGCTGCTGCTGCTGCTGGCTGTCCAGCAGCAGACTGAAGGTGGCTGCTGCTGTGCACAGTTATATAAAGGCTCAGAGCCTATTATGACACGCGCAGCCAGCGTTCCATTGCCACATTCCATCTACTGCAGGCAGGATACCTGGCTGGCTGAATGTCGCTGAGAAGCTCACAGAGACCGCCATAAGCAACAGTTTAACAGAATGCCACAGACTAATCAACCAAACTTTTTGGGTTGGGTTCTCTTTTATAGTCTGCAGGCATTAAATGAAAGAAGTCAGTGTTCCAGCAGAAGGAGACAACGTTTCAGAAAAGGCATTGTAGCAAACCAAAAAAGAAATTTTAAGCGCAGCAGTGTAACCAGCGCACATACCTGTTAGCTCGGGTGAGTTTAAAAGGCTGCTGTTGATAACAAGGGCATTTGCTAAATAGATGGTGTGTGTGCAACAATATACTGAAAGGTCAATTATATTGTGCAGCTTATCTCACCACCTGTAGTTATTTAGGTGAAAGCTCCAAAATGCTTGCCTAATATGTCTGTTTATCCAAAAGGAAGTAGAAAGGGAGAGCTAGAAAGATAGCATTGCATCACATTACATGGCAATGCAATGCACAGTTGCTGAAGTTGAACCAAAATGAGCTTGTAATCTGGCTTCTGCAACTTTGAACATGAAAAATCCAATGAGGAGAAGAAAAGCAGAGCCAAAGAGTCCATCCCAAAATCCGACAAACAAGCAAAATGAACAAAAAACATTGAATTCAATTCTTTCTGATTTTAGAAACTGCATTAAAGAAGGGGTGCACCGGTCCTGGAGATACTGCAATACCAGGTCAATGCGTGGAGTGGACAGAGCAAGCTCTTTTTCCATCTCCCTGTTCTAAAAATCCATTTAATATATGGTCCCCAGATAGGGGACGTATCAGATATTAAACTGATAAGAACAGATACTACACTTGATCTTAGCCAAAAGGCCGAGAAGCGATAACCAGAATTGGTTTCAAACTACGGAGCCACCCAAGGATCCTAAAAAGTCCATTTGTGGAGATGAGCTCCTGGACTCCCGTTAAGAAGACATGTTGTCAACCTCTAGATCCCTTACATGCCTGCACTTTTCGGCTTGCTGCTGCTGCAATCCACGCGTTTTAGATCTGCATAACTCCACCTCTTTAAACACAGCACCTTCACCCCCTGCTGTTCCCACCCGCCTCAACACCGTTGGAAGGGAGGAGAACCAATTAAGGCGGGGGGTGGGGTGGAACGAGCAGCTGTCTACCCTTAGCAGGAGGGCTCCTGATTACATACCTCTCCTGCTGCTGCTGCTGCTGGCTGTCCAGCAGCAGACTGAAGGTGGCTGCTGCTGTGCACAGTTATATAAAGGCTCAGAGCCTATTATGACACGCGCAGCCAGCGTTCCATTGCCACATTCCATCTACTGCAGGCAGGATACCTGGCTGGCTGAATGTCGCTGAGAAGCTCACAGAGACCGCCATAAGCAACAGTTTAACAGAATGCCACAGACTAATCAACCAAACTTTTTGGGTTGGGTTCTCTTTTATAGTCTGCAGGCATTAAATGAAAGAAGTCAGTGTTCCAGCAGAAGGAGACAACGTTTCAGAAAAGGCATTGTAGCAAACCAAAAAAGAAATTTTAAGCGCAGCAGTGTAACCAGCGCACATACCTGTTAGCTCGGGTGAGTTTAAAAGGCTGCTGTTGATAACAAGGGCATTTGCTAAATAGATGGTGTGTGTGCAACAATATACTGAAAGGTCAATTATATTGTGCAGCTTATCTCACCACCTGTAGTTATTTAGGTGAAAGCTCCAAAATGCTTGCCTAATATGTCTGTTTATCCAAAAGGAAGTAGAAAGGGAGAGCTAGAAAGATAGCATTGCATCACATTACATGGCAATGCAATGCACAGTTGCTGAAGTTGAACCAAAATGAGCTTGTAATCTGGCTTCTGCAACTTTGAACATGAAAAATCCAATGAGGAGAAGAAAAGCAGAGCCAAAGAGTCCATCCCAAAATCCGACAAACAAGCAAAATGAACAAAAAACATTGAATTCAATTCTTTCTGATTTTAGAAACTGCATTAAAGAAGGGGTGCACCGGTCCTGGAGATACTGCAATACCAGGTCAATGCGTGGAGTGGACAGAGCAAGCTCTTTTTCCATCTCCCTGTTCTAAAAATCCATTTAATATATGGTCCCCAGATAGGGGACGTATCAGATATTAAACTGATAAGAACAGATACTACACTTGATCTTAGCCAAAAGGCCGAGAAGCGATAACCAGAATTGGTTTCAAACTACGGAGCCACCCAAGGATCCTAAAAAGTCCATTTGTGGAGATGAGCTCCTGGACTCCCGTTAAGAAGACATGTTGTCAACCTCTAGATCCCTTACATGCCTGCACTTTTCGGCTTGCTGCTGCTGCAATCCACGCGTTTTAGATCTGCATAACTCCACCTCTTTAAACACAGCACCTTCACCCCCTGCTGTTCCCACCCGCCTCAACACCGTTGGAAGGGAGGAGAACCAATTAAGGCGGGGGGTGGGGTGGAACGAGCAGCTGTCTACCCTTAGCAGGAGGGCTCCTGATTACATACCTCTCCTGCTGCTGCTGCTGCTGGCTGTCCAGCAGCAGACTGAAGGTGGCTGCTGCTGTGCACAGTTATATAAAGGCTCAGAGCCTATTATGACACGCGCAGCCAGCGTTCCATTGCCACATTCCATCTACTGCAGGCAGGATACCTGGCTGGCTGAATGTCGCTGAGAAGCTCACAGAGACCGCCATAAGCAACAGTTTAACAGAATGCCACAGACTAATCAACCAAACTTTTTGGGTTGGGTTCTCTTTTATAGTCTGCAGGCATTAAATGAAAGAAGTCAGTGTTCCAGCAGAAGGAGACAACGTTTCAGAAAAGGCATTGTAGCAAACCAAAAAAGAAATTTTAAGCGCAGCAGTGTAACCAGCGCACATACCTGTTAGCTCGGGTGAGTTTAAAAGGCTGCTGTTGATAACAAGGGCATTTGCTAAATAGATGGTGTGTGTGCAACAATATACTGAAAGGTCAATTATATTGTGCAGCTTATCTCACCACCTGTAGTTATTTAGGTGAAAGCTCCAAAATGCTTGCCTAATATGTCTGTTTATCCAAAAGGAAGTAGAAAGGGAGAGCTAGAAAGATAGCATTGCATCACATTACATGGCAATGCAATGCACAGTTGCTGAAGTTGAACCAAAATGAGCTTGTAATCTGGCTTCTGCAACTTTGAACATGAAAAATCCAATGAGGAGAAGAAAAGCAGAGCCAAAGAGTCCATCCCAAAATCCGACAAACAAGCAAAATGAACAAAAAACATTGAATTCAATTCTTTCTGATTTTAGAAACTGCATTAAAGAAGGGGTGCACCGGTCCTGGAGATACTGCAATACCAGGTCAATGCGTGGAGTGGACAGAGCAAGCTCTTTTTCCATCTCCCTGTTCTAAAAATCCATTTAATATATGGTCCCCAGATAGGGGACGTATCAGATATTAAACTGATAAGAACAGATACTACACTTGATCTTAGCCAAAAGGCCGAGAAGCGATAACCAGAATTGGTTTCAAACTACGGAGCCACCCAAGGATCCTAAAAAGTCCATTTGTGGAGATGAGCTCCTGGACTCCCGTTAAGAAGACATGTTGTCAACCTCTAGATCCCTTACATGCCTGCACTTTTCGGCTTGCTGCTGCTGCAATCCACGCGTTTTAGATCTGCATAACTCCACCTCTTTAAACACAGCACCTTCACCCCCTGCTGTTCCCACCCGCCTCAACACCGTTGGAAGGGAGGAGAACCAATTAAGGCGGGGGGTGGGGTGGAACGAGCAGCTGTCTACCCTTAGCAGGAGGGCTCCTGATTACATACCTCTCCTGCTGCTGCTGCTGCTGGCTGTCCAGCAGCAGACTGAAGGTGGCTGCTGCTGTGCACAGTTATATAAAGGCTCAGAGCCTATTATGACACGCGCAGCCAGCGTTCCATTGCCACATTCCATCTACTGCAGGCAGGATACCTGGCTGGCTGAATGTCGCTGAGAAGCTCACAGAGACCGCCATAAGCAACAGTTTAACAGAATGCCACAGACTAATCAACCAAACTTTTTGGGTTGGGTTCTCTTTTATAGTCTGCAGGCATTAAATGAAAGAAGTCAGTGTTCCAGCAGAAGGAGACAACGTTTCAGAAAAGGCATTGTAGCAAACCAAAAAAGAAATTTTAAGCGCAGCAGTGTAACCAGCGCACATACCTGTTAGCTCGGGTGAGTTTAAAAGGCTGCTGTTGATAACAAGGGCATTTGCTAAATAGATGGTGTGTGTGCAACAATATACTGAAAGGTCAATTATATTGTGCAGCTTATCTCACCACCTGTAGTTATTTAGGTGAAAGCTCCAAAATGCTTGCCTAATATGTCTGTTTATCCAAAAGGAAGTAGAAAGGGAGAGCTAGAAAGATAGCATTGCATCACATTACATGGCAATGCAATGCACAGTTGCTGAAGTTGAACCAAAATGAGCTTGTAATCTGGCTTCTGCAACTTTGAACATGAAAAATCCAATGAGGAGAAGAAAAGCAGAGCCAAAGAGTCCATCCCAAAATCCGACAAACAAGCAAAATGAACAAAAAACATTGAATTCAATTCTTTCTGATTTTAGAAACTGCATTAAAGAAGGGGTGCACCGGTCCTGGAGATACTGCAATACCAGGTCAATGCGTGGAGTGGACAGAGCAAGCTCTTTTTCCATCTCCCTGTTCTAAAAATCCATTTAATATATGGTCCCCAGATAGGGGACGTATCAGATATTAAACTGATAAGAACAGATACTACACTTGATCTTAGCCAAAAGGCCGAGAAGCGATAACCAGAATTGGTTTCAAACTACGGAGCCACCCAAGGATCCTAAAAAGTCCATTTGTGGAGATGAGCTCCTGGACTCCCGTTAAGAAGACATGTTGTCAACCTCTAGATCCCTTACATGCCTGCACTTTTCGGCTTGCTGCTGCTGCAATCCACGCGTTTTAGATCTGCATAACTCCACCTCTTTAAACACAGCACCTTCACCCCCTGCTGTTCCCACCCGCCTCAACACCGTTGGAAGGGAGGAGAACCAATTAAGGCGGGGGGTGGGGTGGAACGAGCAGCTGTCTACCCTTAGCAGGAGGGCTCCTGATTACATACCTCTCCTGCTGCTGCTGCTGCTGGCTGTCCAGCAGCAGACTGAAGGTGGCTGCTGCTGTGCACAGTTATATAAAGGCTCAGAGCCTATTATGACACGCGCAGCCAGCGTTCCATTGCCACATTCCATCTACTGCAGGCAGGATACCTGGCTGGCTGAATGTCGCTGAGAAGCTCACAGAGACCGCCATAAGCAACAGTTTAACAGAATGCCACAGACTAATCAACCAAACTTTTTGGGTTGGGTTCTCTTTTATAGTCTGCAGGCATTAAATGAAAGAAGTCAGTGTTCCAGCAGAAGGAGACAACGTTTCAGAAAAGGCATTGTAGCAAACCAAAAAAGAAATTTTAAGCGCAGCAGTGTAACCAGCGCACATACCTGTTAGCTCGGGTGAGTTTAAAAGGCTGCTGTTGATAACAAGGGCATTTGCTAAATAGATGGTGTGTGTGCAACAATATACTGAAAGGTCAATTATATTGTGCAGCTTATCTCACCACCTGTAGTTATTTAGGTGAAAGCTCCAAAATGCTTGCCTAATATGTCTGTTTATCCAAAAGGAAGTAGAAAGGGAGAGCTAGAAAGATAGCATTGCATCACATTACATGGCAATGCAATGCACAGTTGCTGAAGTTGAACCAAAATGAGCTTGTAATCTGGCTTCTGCAACTTTGAACATGAAAAATCCAATGAGGAGAAGAAAAGCAGAGCCAAAGAGTCCATCCCAAAATCCGACAAACAAGCAAAATGAACAAAAAACATTGAATTCAATTCTTTCTGATTTTAGAAACTGCATTAAAGAAGGGGTGCACCGGTCCTGGAGATACTGCAATACCAGGTCAATGCGTGGAGTGGACAGAGCAAGCTCTTTTTCCATCTCCCTGTTCTAAAAATCCATTTAATATATGGTCCCCAGATAGGGGACGTATCAGATATTAAACTGATAAGAACAGATACTACACTTGATCTTAGCCAAAAGGCCGAGAAGCGATAACCAGAATTGGTTTCAAACTACGGAGCCACCCAAGGATCCTAAAAAGTCCATTTGTGGAGATGAGCTCCTGGACTCCCGTTAAGAAGACATGTTGTCAACCTCTAGATCCCTTACATGCCTGCACTTTTCGGCTTGCTGCTGCTGCAATCCACGCGTTTTAGATCTGCATAACTCCACCTCTTTAAACACAGCACCTTCACCCCCTGCTGTTCCCACCCGCCTCAACACCGTTGGAAGGGAGGAGAACCAATTAAGGCGGGGGGTGGGGTGGAACGAGCAGCTGTCTACCCTTAGCAGGAGGGCTCCTGATTACATACCTCTCCTGCTGCTGCTGCTGCTGGCTGTCCAGCAGCAGACTGAAGGTGGCTGCTGCTGTGCACAGTTATATAAAGGCTCAGAGCCTATTATGACACGCGCAGCCAGCGTTCCATTGCCACATTCCATCTACTGCAGGCAGGATACCTGGCTGGCTGAATGTCGCTGAGAAGCTCACAGAGACCGCCATAAGCAACAGTTTAACAGAATGCCACAGACTAATCAACCAAACTTTTTGGGTTGGGTTCTCTTTTATAGTCTGCAGGCATTAAATGAAAGAAGTCAGTGTTCCAGCAGAAGGAGACAACGTTTCAGAAAAGGCATTGTAGCAAACCAAAAAAGAAATTTTAAGCGCAGCAGTGTAACCAGCGCACATACCTGTTAGCTCGGGTGAGTTTAAAAGGCTGCTGTTGATAACAAGGGCATTTGCTAAATAGATGGTGTGTGTGCAACAATATACTGAAAGGTCAATTATATTGTGCAGCTTATCTCACCACCTGTAGTTATTTAGGTGAAAGCTCCAAAATGCTTGCCTAATATGTCTGTTTATCCAAAAGGAAGTAGAAAGGGAGAGCTAGAAAGATAGCATTGCATCACATTACATGGCAATGCAATGCACAGTTGCTGAAGTTGAACCAAAATGAGCTTGTAATCTGGCTTCTGCAACTTTGAACATGAAAAATCCAATGAGGAGAAGAAAAGCAGAGCCAAAGAGTCCATCCCAAAATCCGACAAACAAGCAAAATGAACAAAAAACATTGAATTCAATTCTTTCTGATTTTAGAAACTGCATTAAAGAAGGGGTGCACCGGTCCTGGAGATACTGCAATACCAGGTCAATGCGTGGAGTGGACAGAGCAAGCTCTTTTTCCATCTCCCTGTTCTAAAAATCCATTTAATATATGGTCCCCAGATAGGGGACGTATCAGATATTAAACTGATAAGAACAGATACTACACTTGATCTTAGCCAAAAGGCCGAGAAGCGATAACCAGAATTGGTTTCAAACTACGGAGCCACCCAAGGATCCTAAAAAGTCCATTTGTGGAGATGAGCTCCTGGACTCCCGTTAAGAAGACATGTTGTCAACCTCTAGATCCCTTACATGCCTGCACTTTTCGGCTTGCTGCTGCTGCAATCCACGCGTTTTAGATCTGCATAACTCCACCTCTTTAAACACAGCACCTTCACCCCCTGCTGTTCCCACCCGCCTCAACACCGTTGGAAGGGAGGAGAACCAATTAAGGCGGGGGGTGGGGTGGAACGAGCAGCTGTCTACCCTTAGCAGGAGGGCTCCTGATTACATACCTCTCCTGCTGCTGCTGCTGCTGGCTGTCCAGCAGCAGACTGAAGGTGGCTGCTGCTGTGCACAGTTATATAAAGGCTCAGAGCCTATTATGACACGCGCAGCCAGCGTTCCATTGCCACATTCCATCTACTGCAGGCAGGATACCTGGCTGGCTGAATGTCGCTGAGAAGCTCACAGAGACCGCCATAAGCAACAGTTTAACAGAATGCCACAGACTAATCAACCAAACTTTTTGGGTTGGGTTCTCTTTTATAGTCTGCAGGCATTAAATGAAAGAAGTCAGTGTTCCAGCAGAAGGAGACAACGTTTCAGAAAAGGCATTGTAGCAAACCAAAAAAGAAATTTTAAGCGCAGCAGTGTAACCAGCGCACATACCTGTTAGCTCGGGTGAGTTTAAAAGGCTGCTGTTGATAACAAGGGCATTTGCTAAATAGATGGTGTGTGTGCAACAATATACTGAAAGGTCAATTATATTGTGCAGCTTATCTCACCACCTGTAGTTATTTAGGTGAAAGCTCCAAAATGCTTGCCTAATATGTCTGTTTATCCAAAAGGAAGTAGAAAGGGAGAGCTAGAAAGATAGCATTGCATCACATTACATGGCAATGCAATGCACAGTTGCTGAAGTTGAACCAAAATGAGCTTGTAATCTGGCTTCTGCAACTTTGAACATGAAAAATCCAATGAGGAGAAGAAAAGCAGAGCCAAAGAGTCCATCCCAAAATCCGACAAACAAGCAAAATGAACAAAAAACATTGAATTCAATTCTTTCTGATTTTAGAAACTGCATTAAAGAAGGGGTGCACCGGTCCTGGAGATACTGCAATACCAGGTCAATGCGTGGAGTGGACAGAGCAAGCTCTTTTTCCATCTCCCTGTTCTAAAAATCCATTTAATATATGGTCCCCAGATAGGGGACGTATCAGATATTAAACTGATAAGAACAGATACTACACTTGATCTTAGCCAAAAGGCCGAGAAGCGATAACCAGAATTGGTTTCAAACTACGGAGCCACCCAAGGATCCTAAAAAGTCCATTTGTGGAGATGAGCTCCTGGACTCCCGTTAAGAAGACATGTTGTCAACCTCTAGATCCCTTACATGCCTGCACTTTTCGGCTTGCTGCTGCTGCAATCCACGCGTTTTAGATCTGCATAACTCCACCTCTTTAAACACAGCACCTTCACCCCCTGCTGTTCCCACCCGCCTCAACACCGTTGGAAGGGAGGAGAACCAATTAAGGCGGGGGGTGGGGTGGAACGAGCAGCTGTCTACCCTTAGCAGGAGGGCTCCTGATTACATACCTCTCCTGCTGCTGCTGCTGCTGGCTGTCCAGCAGCAGACTGAAGGTGGCTGCTGCTGTGCACAGTTATATAAAGGCTCAGAGCCTATTATGACACGCGCAGCCAGCGTTCCATTGCCACATTCCATCTACTGCAGGCAGGATACCTGGCTGGCTGAATGTCGCTGAGAAGCTCACAGAGACCGCCATAAGCAACAGTTTAACAGAATGCCACAGACTAATCAACCAAACTTTTTGGGTTGGGTTCTCTTTTATAGTCTGCAGGCATTAAATGAAAGAAGTCAGTGTTCCAGCAGAAGGAGACAACGTTTCAGAAAAGGCATTGTAGCAAACCAAAAAAGAAATTTTAAGCGCAGCAGTGTAACCAGCGCACATACCTGTTAGCTCGGGTGAGTTTAAAAGGCTGCTGTTGATAACAAGGGCATTTGCTAAATAGATGGTGTGTGTGCAACAATATACTGAAAGGTCAATTATATTGTGCAGCTTATCTCACCACCTGTAGTTATTTAGGTGAAAGCTCCAAAATGCTTGCCTAATATGTCTGTTTATCCAAAAGGAAGTAGAAAGGGAGAGCTAGAAAGATAGCATTGCATCACATTACATGGCAATGCAATGCACAGTTGCTGAAGTTGAACCAAAATGAGCTTGTAATCTGGCTTCTGCAACTTTGAACATGAAAAATCCAATGAGGAGAAGAAAAGCAGAGCCAAAGAGTCCATCCCAAAATCCGACAAACAAGCAAAATGAACAAAAAACATTGAATTCAATTCTTTCTGATTTTAGAAACTGCATTAAAGAAGGGGTGCACCGGTCCTGGAGATACTGCAATACCAGGTCAATGCGTGGAGTGGACAGAGCAAGCTCTTTTTCCATCTCCCTGTTCTAAAAATCCATTTAATATATGGTCCCCAGATAGGGGACGTATCAGATATTAAACTGATAAGAACAGATACTACACTTGATCTTAGCCAAAAGGCCGAGAAGCGATAACCAGAATTGGTTTCAAACTACGGAGCCACCCAAGGATCCTAAAAAGTCCATTTGTGGAGATGAGCTCCTGGACTCCCGTTAAGAAGACATGTTGTCAACCTCTAGATCCCTTACATGCCTGCACTTTTCGGCTTGCTGCTGCTGCAATCCACGCGTTTTAGATCTGCATAACTCCACCTCTTTAAACACAGCACCTTCACCCCCTGCTGTTCCCACCCGCCTCAACACCGTTGGAAGGGAGGAGAACCAATTAAGGCGGGGGGTGGGGTGGAACGAGCAGCTGTCTACCCTTAGCAGGAGGGCTCCTGATTACATACCTCTCCTGCTGCTGCTGCTGCTGGCTGTCCAGCAGCAGACTGAAGGTGGCTGCTGCTGTGCACAGTTATATAAAGGCTCAGAGCCTATTATGACACGCGCAGCCAGCGTTCCATTGCCACATTCCATCTACTGCAGGCAGGATACCTGGCTGGCTGAATGTCGCTGAGAAGCTCACAGAGACCGCCATAAGCAACAGTTTAACAGAATGCCACAGACTAATCAACCAAACTTTTTGGGTTGGGTTCTCTTTTATAGTCTGCAGGCATTAAATGAAAGAAGTCAGTGTTCCAGCAGAAGGAGACAACGTTTCAGAAAAGGCATTGTAGCAAACCAAAAAAGAAATTTTAAGCGCAGCAGTGTAACCAGCGCACATACCTGTTAGCTCGGGTGAGTTTAAAAGGCTGCTGTTGATAACAAGGGCATTTGCTAAATAGATGGTGTGTGTGCAACAATATACTGAAAGGTCAATTATATTGTGCAGCTTATCTCACCACCTGTAGTTATTTAGGTGAAAGCTCCAAAATGCTTGCCTAATATGTCTGTTTATCCAAAAGGAAGTAGAAAGGGAGAGCTAGAAAGATAGCATTGCATCACATTACATGGCAATGCAATGCACAGTTGCTGAAGTTGAACCAAAATGAGCTTGTAATCTGGCTTCTGCAACTTTGAACATGAAAAATCCAATGAGGAGAAGAAAAGCAGAGCCAAAGAGTCCATCCCAAAATCCGACAAACAAGCAAAATGAACAAAAAACATTGAATTCAATTCTTTCTGATTTTAGAAACTGCATTAAAGAAGGGGTGCACCGGTCCTGGAGATACTGCAATACCAGGTCAATGCGTGGAGTGGACAGAGCAAGCTCTTTTTCCATCTCCCTGTTCTAAAAATCCATTTAATATATGGTCCCCAGATAGGGGACGTATCAGATATTAAACTGATAAGAACAGATACTACACTTGATCTTAGCCAAAAGGCCGAGAAGCGATAACCAGAATTGGTTTCAAACTACGGAGCCACCCAAGGATCCTAAAAAGTCCATTTGTGGAGATGAGCTCCTGGACTCCCGTTAAGAAGACATGTTGTCAACCTCTAGATCCCTTACATGCCTGCACTTTTCGGCTTGCTGCTGCTGCAATCCACGCGTTTTAGATCTGCATAACTCCACCTCTTTAAACACAGCACCTTCACCCCCTGCTGTTCCCACCCGCCTCAACACCGTTGGAAGGGAGGAGAACCAATTAAGGCGGGGGGTGGGGTGGAACGAGCAGCTGTCTACCCTTAGCAGGAGGGCTCCTGATTACATACCTCTCCTGCTGCTGCTGCTGCTGGCTGTCCAGCAGCAGACTGAAGGTGGCTGCTGCTGTGCACAGTTATATAAAGGCTCAGAGCCTATTATGACACGCGCAGCCAGCGTTCCATTGCCACATTCCATCTACTGCAGGCAGGATACCTGGCTGGCTGAATGTCGCTGAGAAGCTCACAGAGACCGCCATAAGCAACAGTTTAACAGAATGCCACAGACTAATCAACCAAACTTTTTGGGTTGGGTTCTCTTTTATAGTCTGCAGGCATTAAATGAAAGAAGTCAGTGTTCCAGCAGAAGGAGACAACGTTTCAGAAAAGGCATTGTAGCAAACCAAAAAAGAAATTTTAAGCGCAGCAGTGTAACCAGCGCACATACCTGTTAGCTCGGGTGAGTTTAAAAGGCTGCTGTTGATAACAAGGGCATTTGCTAAATAGATGGTGTGTGTGCAACAATATACTGAAAGGTCAATTATATTGTGCAGCTTATCTCACCACCTGTAGTTATTTAGGTGAAAGCTCCAAAATGCTTGCCTAATATGTCTGTTTATCCAAAAGGAAGTAGAAAGGGAGAGCTAGAAAGATAGCATTGCATCACATTACATGGCAATGCAATGCACAGTTGCTGAAGTTGAACCAAAATGAGCTTGTAATCTGGCTTCTGCAACTTTGAACATGAAAAATCCAATGAGGAGAAGAAAAGCAGAGCCAAAGAGTCCATCCCAAAATCCGACAAACAAGCAAAATGAACAAAAAACATTGAATTCAATTCTTTCTGATTTTAGAAACTGCATTAAAGAAGGGGTGCACCGGTCCTGGAGATACTGCAATACCAGGTCAATGCGTGGAGTGGACAGAGCAAGCTCTTTTTCCATCTCCCTGTTCTAAAAATCCATTTAATATATGGTCCCCAGATAGGGGACGTATCAGATATTAAACTGATAAGAACAGATACTACACTTGATCTTAGCCAAAAGGCCGAGAAGCGATAACCAGAATTGGTTTCAAACTACGGAGCCACCCAAGGATCCTAAAAAGTCCATTTGTGGAGATGAGCTCCTGGACTCCCGTTAAGAAGACATGTTGTCAACCTCTAGATCCCTTACATGCCTGCACTTTTCGGCTTGCTGCTGCTGCAATCCACGCGTTTTAGATCTGCATAACTCCACCTCTTTAAACACAGCACCTTCACCCCCTGCTGTTCCCACCCGCCTCAACACCGTTGGAAGGGAGGAGAACCAATTAAGGCGGGGGGTGGGGTGGAACGAGCAGCTGTCTACCCTTAGCAGGAGGGCTCCTGATTACATACCTCTCCTGCTGCTGCTGCTGCTGGCTGTCCAGCAGCAGACTGAAGGTGGCTGCTGCTGTGCACAGTTATATAAAGGCTCAGAGCCTATTATGACACGCGCAGCCAGCGTTCCATTGCCACATTCCATCTACTGCAGGCAGGATACCTGGCTGGCTGAATGTCGCTGAGAAGCTCACAGAGACCGCCATAAGCAACAGTTTAACAGAATGCCACAGACTAATCAACCAAACTTTTTGGGTTGGGTTCTCTTTTATAGTCTGCAGGCATTAAATGAAAGAAGTCAGTGTTCCAGCAGAAGGAGACAACGTTTCAGAAAAGGCATTGTAGCAAACCAAAAAAGAAATTTTAAGCGCAGCAGTGTAACCAGCGCACATACCTGTTAGCTCGGGTGAGTTTAAAAGGCTGCTGTTGATAACAAGGGCATTTGCTAAATAGATGGTGTGTGTGCAACAATATACTGAAAGGTCAATTATATTGTGCAGCTTATCTCACCACCTGTAGTTATTTAGGTGAAAGCTCCAAAATGCTTGCCTAATATGTCTGTTTATCCAAAAGGAAGTAGAAAGGGAGAGCTAGAAAGATAGCATTGCATCACATTACATGGCAATGCAATGCACAGTTGCTGAAGTTGAACCAAAATGAGCTTGTAATCTGGCTTCTGCAACTTTGAACATGAAAAATCCAATGAGGAGAAGAAAAGCAGAGCCAAAGAGTCCATCCCAAAATCCGACAAACAAGCAAAATGAACAAAAAACATTGAATTCAATTCTTTCTGATTTTAGAAACTGCATTAAAGAAGGGGTGCACCGGTCCTGGAGATACTGCAATACCAGGTCAATGCGTGGAGTGGACAGAGCAAGCTCTTTTTCCATCTCCCTGTTCTAAAAATCCATTTAATATATGGTCCCCAGATAGGGGACGTATCAGATATTAAACTGATAAGAACAGATACTACACTTGATCTTAGCCAAAAGGCCGAGAAGCGATAACCAGAATTGGTTTCAAACTACGGAGCCACCCAAGGATCCTAAAAAGTCCATTTGTGGAGATGAGCTCCTGGACTCCCGTTAAGAAGACATGTTGTCAACCTCTAGATCCCTTACATGCCTGCACTTTTCGGCTTGCTGCTGCTGCAATCCACGCGTTTTAGATCTGCATAACTCCACCTCTTTAAACACAGCACCTTCACCCCCTGCTGTTCCCACCCGCCTCAACACCGTTGGAAGGGAGGAGAACCAATTAAGGCGGGGGGTGGGGTGGAACGAGCAGCTGTCTACCCTTAGCAGGAGGGCTCCTGATTACATACCTCTCCTGCTGCTGCTGCTGCTGGCTGTCCAGCAGCAGACTGAAGGTGGCTGCTGCTGTGCACAGTTATATAAAGGCTCAGAGCCTATTATGACACGCGCAGCCAGCGTTCCATTGCCACATTCCATCTACTGCAGGCAGGATACCTGGCTGGCTGAATGTCGCTGAGAAGCTCACAGAGACCGCCATAAGCAACAGTTTAACAGAATGCCACAGACTAATCAACCAAACTTTTTGGGTTGGGTTCTCTTTTATAGTCTGCAGGCATTAAATGAAAGAAGTCAGTGTTCCAGCAGAAGGAGACAACGTTTCAGAAAAGGCATTGTAGCAAACCAAAAAAGAAATTTTAAGCGCAGCAGTGTAACCAGCGCACATACCTGTTAGCTCGGGTGAGTTTAAAAGGCTGCTGTTGATAACAAGGGCATTTGCTAAATAGATGGTGTGTGTGCAACAATATACTGAAAGGTCAATTATATTGTGCAGCTTATCTCACCACCTGTAGTTATTTAGGTGAAAGCTCCAAAATGCTTGCCTAATATGTCTGTTTATCCAAAAGGAAGTAGAAAGGGAGAGCTAGAAAGATAGCATTGCATCACATTACATGGCAATGCAATGCACAGTTGCTGAAGTTGAACCAAAATGAGCTTGTAATCTGGCTTCTGCAACTTTGAACATGAAAAATCCAATGAGGAGAAGAAAAGCAGAGCCAAAGAGTCCATCCCAAAATCCGACAAACAAGCAAAATGAACAAAAAACATTGAATTCAATTCTTTCTGATTTTAGAAACTGCATTAAAGAAGGGGTGCACCGGTCCTGGAGATACTGCAATACCAGGTCAATGCGTGGAGTGGACAGAGCAAGCTCTTTTTCCATCTCCCTGTTCTAAAAATCCATTTAATATATGGTCCCCAGATAGGGGACGTATCAGATATTAAACTGATAAGAACAGATACTACACTTGATCTTAGCCAAAAGGCCGAGAAGCGATAACCAGAATTGGTTTCAAACTACGGAGCCACCCAAGGATCCTAAAAAGTCCATTTGTGGAGATGAGCTCCTGGACTCCCGTTAAGAAGACATGTTGTCAACCTCTAGATCCCTTACATGCCTGCACTTTTCGGCTTGCTGCTGCTGCAATCCACGCGTTTTAGATCTGCATAACTCCACCTCTTTAAACACAGCACCTTCACCCCCTGCTGTTCCCACCCGCCTCAACACCGTTGGAAGGGAGGAGAACCAATTAAGGCGGGGGGTGGGGTGGAACGAGCAGCTGTCTACCCTTAGCAGGAGGGCTCCTGATTACATACCTCTCCTGCTGCTGCTGCTGCTGGCTGTCCAGCAGCAGACTGAAGGTGGCTGCTGCTGTGCACAGTTATATAAAGGCTCAGAGCCTATTATGACACGCGCAGCCAGCGTTCCATTGCCACATTCCATCTACTGCAGGCAGGATACCTGGCTGGCTGAATGTCGCTGAGAAGCTCACAGAGACCGCCATAAGCAACAGTTTAACAGAATGCCACAGACTAATCAACCAAACTTTTTGGGTTGGGTTCTCTTTTATAGTCTGCAGGCATTAAATGAAAGAAGTCAGTGTTCCAGCAGAAGGAGACAACGTTTCAGAAAAGGCATTGTAGCAAACCAAAAAAGAAATTTTAAGCGCAGCAGTGTAACCAGCGCACATACCTGTTAGCTCGGGTGAGTTTAAAAGGCTGCTGTTGATAACAAGGGCATTTGCTAAATAGATGGTGTGTGTGCAACAATATACTGAAAGGTCAATTATATTGTGCAGCTTATCTCACCACCTGTAGTTATTTAGGTGAAAGCTCCAAAATGCTTGCCTAATATGTCTGTTTATCCAAAAGGAAGTAGAAAGGGAGAGCTAGAAAGATAGCATTGCATCACATTACATGGCAATGCAATGCACAGTTGCTGAAGTTGAACCAAAATGAGCTTGTAATCTGGCTTCTGCAACTTTGAACATGAAAAATCCAATGAGGAGAAGAAAAGCAGAGCCAAAGAGTCCATCCCAAAATCCGACAAACAAGCAAAATGAACAAAAAACATTGAATTCAATTCTTTCTGATTTTAGAAACTGCATTAAAGAAGGGGTGCACCGGTCCTGGAGATACTGCAATACCAGGTCAATGCGTGGAGTGGACAGAGCAAGCTCTTTTTCCATCTCCCTGTTCTAAAAATCCATTTAATATATGGTCCCCAGATAGGGGACGTATCAGATATTAAACTGATAAGAACAGATACTACACTTGATCTTAGCCAAAAGCCGAGAAGCGATAACCAGAATTGGTTTCAAACTACGGAGCCACCCAAGGATCCTAAAAAGTCCATTTGTGGAGATGAGCTCCTGGACTCCCGTTAAGAAGACATGTTGTCAACCTCTAGATCCCTTACATGCCTGCACTTTTCGGCTTGCTGCTGCTGCAATCCACGCGTTTTAGATCTGCATAACTCCACCTCTTTAAACACAGCACCTTCACCCCCTGCTGTTCCCACCCGCCTCAACACCGTTGGAAGGGAGGAGAACCAATTAAGGCGGGGGGTGGGGTGGAACGAGCAGCTGTCTACCCTTAGCAGGAGGGCTCCTGATTACATACCTCTCCTGCTGCTGCTGCTGCTGGCTGTCCAGCAGCAGACTGAAGGTGGCTGCTGCTGTGCACAGTTATATAAAGGCTCAGAGCCTATTATGACACGCGCAGCCAGCGTTCCATTGCCACATTCCATCTACTGCAGGCAGGATACCTGGCTGGCTGAATGTCGCTGAGAAGCTCACAGAGACCGCCATAAGCAACAGTTTAACAGAATGCCACAGACTAATCAACCAAACTTTTTGGGTTGGGTTCTCTTTTATAGTCTGCAGGCATTAAATGAAAGAAGTCAGTGTTCCAGCAGAAGGAGACAACGTTTCAGAAAAGGCATTGTAGCAAACCAAAAAAGAAATT
>NW_027370395.1:0-36235 GCF_046119375.1 Phyllobates terribilis | reverse complement strand
TGGTATATGCATACCAATCTTCCTCCTTCCCTTCTTCTTTCCCAATACTATAAATATATTCATTAGGAAACTCATATTTTTCACCCATCATTTTCATCACTTCCTCTCTAAACGAACTCCTCTTGCGATCATGTCTAATCCACATACCTTTGCTAAAGCTGTCATTAACACTAGCCATATCCCAACTGAAGAAAATACTACCATGAACCCTGAAACTAAAAGAAACCAGGCTCCTCTTGCCCTTGTTCCCCTTGAAACACTACCACCACTTCCCCAGATGACGTCTAATACCCAACCAAACTTTGATCCTTTATATTTTGATGTAACCTTGATGATGAATGCTGACATGTCCCAGCAGAATATCCTATTTCCAAATGGCGTTGAGAATGTTGTAGTTGTGCAGTTTTATGCCCCCTCAACCTAAGCTTCCAAATCCTTTTGGAACTCAAGAAATCCAAAATCAACTGGCTCACCTCTCCAATTTATCCCTGATCATTCGAATGGTGGATACATCTGCTCAAATCTCAACAGTTGTAATCATTGCAAAACTGAAGGAAACCTGGAAAGGGATCCAAGGAGATGTCAATATTGATGGGCTCAACCATTACTGGCTACTCTTCACTTTTTCAACTAGGGAAGTGCAAACCCTTGTGTGGTATAACCGACTATACAATGTGCAAGGGGAACTTCTGGTTGTCCTCCCATATGTCCAAGAATTTGACCCTAACATCACTATCCTTCACTCGGATGACTTATGGGTTCGTATTCATTTCTCCCTTTCTATCTTTAAAATGAACACGGTTTGAACCTTATTTTGAATGGTAACAAAGCAGGTACTTTAATCCGGTCAGATGAGAACTCTAACATTCTCAACAAGCATTGCTTTGCAAGGTTGTGCATTAATACTAAAATTCCTAACCCTCCCATGTATGTTAAAAATCATATACTTTGATGGTACTCCCTTGTCCTTAAAACTATGGTAAGAAGGCTTCTCGTCGTGATGTGGATGTTGCGCTGAGGAGGACCACCTGTTTGAGGATTGTTGGCTCAACAATTTGGTGTTGGGAACTTTCAACTTTGCACTTGTGGGCACTGAAGCTGAGCGACAAGCTGCTCATATGACCAAAATGCGTTTCTTTGGAAATTATCTGGGTCGTGGGCCAGCTTAATATTCCTAATTTTTTTGGCCCAATTTCATGAAGACCTAGTCCATCTACGTGGCCCAAAGAAAGCCCCCCCCCCCCCCTCTATCCTATCTACTCTAGTTGCTAACAGTGGGAAAAGCCCTAGAAATCCCATAATCATTGAAGATTCTATTCAACACAAACCGGCCCAAACTCAAAGCCCAGTGATGAACCAAACAACCACCTTCTTCCCATTCTGATGACTCCATAAATGATGGCCCAGTTCAGCAGGTGACAATGATGATGTCCAATCGCCTTTTTTAGAATATGAACATGACATGCTTCAAAACAATCTCAATCTGGGCCTCAAATTTCATCCCATTAATCAAGTGTAGGTCAATCCTGCTAATGTGGTGTCTAGTAGCAGAACATAAACCAAGGAGAAGAAGGGATCCCCAAACTTCTTGGAAAAATCCAACAGCACTATCTCGAAGAAAGTTGATGGTACGAAAATTCAGGGAGATGAAGGAACATCGGTAGGCTGGGAAAAGAATGTAGTTGAGGAAGTTGAGCATGTTACTCCAACTCATGCGGCCAAAAAGCAAAAGAAAAGCAAGATATAAGAATCTTAGGTTTAATGATGATGACTAGAATAAGAGGTTTGTTTGTGTTCTTTAGAACCGCCTATCTCTACTTATCTATCAAATTACCTTGCTATTTTATTGTAGGACATGTGTAGGCCGGCGTGAATAGCCTCTATCCTGAACTGTGTATTTCAGACATTATAATAAACTTATTGTATGAATATTGTTGGTGCTTCTCTATTCTGAATGCTATCCTTTTTTACTGTATCTTTAGATTTTGTACTAAGGTTGACTATGTTTTTAGCAAGTATTGTTACCGTACCTACTTGATAGACAAGTTACAGAACATTTGGGCCGGATTCAGCAATGAATGAAACGACCTTTTGGGCATGATCAAAGAACTTAGTCCAACGCTCTTTTTATCTATTGTGGATCATAATCGAAAACTAAATTGAACACTTTACTCTACCATCATAGATGACTTAGATAATTTCTTTTTTTATGAGGAATTCCATTTTTTCTAGACTGTGGTATGATAGGAACAATTATCTAGTATTTTGTAGCTTTTTAAAGTTTAGTAATAGGCGATAAAATTAATATTCATTTTCCACCTTTCTCCATGCGATAAATTGAATTTCGACATTAAACATAATGTCTGGAAAAATATGGCTTTTAAATTCCATATCGCTGAGCTTAGCCTTAAATCCACTGTTATCTATAATCTTAGACAATTTGACAAAATCAATATTTCTAATTTCATAATTATATCTCGAAGCCAACATAACTATAAGAAATTCGGAACTCCAGCCAAATATATGTTTATAAATTAACAAATTACTTTCAACTTTCTTTTAAAAATAAGCTAAACAACCAATATGTCAATATTTCTCTTATTGGCACAATATCTACTTTGGTTGAGAGCTTAAACTTTAATATAATTTCTCTGAAAAATTATCTTCATTGAAATTCTGTCAAGTATGATTTATGGGCTTGTATCATTGTTGGTGTTTTTAATGCATATCGCATATTGGAATTGTCGAGGATACAAGAGAAGAAGTTTCTTTACGGAAATCTCTTACATACAAAGAAACAATCATTTTGATATCCTTTTCTTGGTTGAAATCAAAATTAACTTTGAGTTAGAAACTTCCTACATCAAAAGATTAGGTTTTGACAATTCAACCATGGCCACTTCTTGTGGTTCAAAAGGAGGGGCTATTATCTTATGGAAATCCTTTCACTCTACAAGATTAATGTCGAATAATTCTATTCTTTCTAATATAGTCATTACCAATTATGAGATAGGAACAACAAAAATGATTATTTTGTTTCTTTATTCACCTTTTAGAAATCATGAAAAGGCTGATTTCTGAAAATCTTTAATTAAGAAAATTATGGACATAAATAAACCTTGCGTGCTTGTTGGAGATTTTAATGGTATCCTCTACCCTAATGATAAGATTTAGGGTCTTATCCAAATTCTAACCATTTCATCAGAATTCATAATATATATGACAAAGCTTGGCCTTGTTGACACTCAATATACATGGTTTTCCATTTACTTGGAAATAATCACTAAACATGGATCACAACATTTTAGAACGACTCTATAGAGTTCTTATTCATCAACGACTATTGATTAGTTTTCCTAATATTCCAGTACGACATCATTCATTTTCCACATCTGATCACTGCATAATCTCTCTTAATCTTGGCGTCAACAAGAGTACCTTAAAAATTCCCTTTCGATTTGAACGTACATGGGGAGACGAGGAATCCTACAAAAAACTAGTTGTTAAAGTATGGAGTTACAAAATGAAAGGATCTTATATGTTTAGATTTTATCAAAAACTAAAATTGCTAAAGCACTACTCTAAGGATTAAGAAAAAAAAACACTTTCAACATGATCTTTTTGAAATTAACAAGTCTTCCAAGCTTCTTGAGAAGCTCCGTGAAGACTTTCTAAGAGCCCCTGATGATACCACCATTCATACGAAAATTAAAATCACACATCTAGACATTTAAAACTTCTAAACGACCAATCTCAGTATTGGAGAACTAGAGCCAAATCCAAACACATGATTCGTATGATCACAATAACAGTTACTTTCAATCATAGGGAAAAATTAGAGCCTTTAGATAGGCAAACCTCTATTTTTTCACAAATCAAGGGAATTTTGTGTACTCACAAGAACGAATCTTGGAAGCTATTACTGATGAATTACAATCATGGTTCACAAAGAACAGTCGTGTAAATACTCAAGTGGAAGATTTAAATGTTATTCCAGAGCTCATAACTTATGAAGATAACTTAGTACTCACAACAAAACCTATAATGAAGGAAGTAAGAGATGCAGTCTCTGATCAACCTCTTGGTAGAACACCGGGACCTGATGGATTTCCCATTGATTTTTATCAGAAGTATTGGCATACGATGAAGTCTGGACTTTTTGAAGCTATCAAAGCCTTCTTTCACTCAGAAAATATTAGTCAAGCTTGGAACACTCTTTCATAGCTTTAATTCTGAAAGTGGACAATCCAATAAATATCAACAATTTCAGACCTATTGGTCTTTGTAATTCATCTTATAAAATTCTATTAGACGTTTTAACCCAATAGATTAAAAAAGGTTTTACCAAAACTAATAGGAAATCTCCAAGGTTTCATTTATGGAGGGAAGATTGACTCAAGATAATATTCTGGCAGCCCAGGAAATATTTCATTCCTTTCACATTCATAAAAAGATGTAAAAGTAAAGATAAATGGATGACACTTAAGATTGATATGGAAAAAGATGATGATAAAATTGATTGGGAGTCTATGTATAAAGTCTTCAAGGATTTGGTTTTTTTGATAAATGGATCAATTTAATTCGGAATTTGATTGAATCAGTGCATGTCTCCGTCCTGGTTAACAATCAACCAGGACATGAATTCAAACCATCATGTGAACTTCGTCAAGGAAATCCAATTGTGCCCTTTCTCTTCATCACGACAATGGAATTCTTATCAAGATCTTTGCAACATTTCCCCTAGCAGAACAATGCGCCTGTAGGAATTAAACTAAGAAATAACAGGATGGCAATTCCCCTGTTAAGTTTTACTGATGACACTATTATCTTTGCAAACGCCTCTCTTACAAATGCGGAGTTCATTAGAAGCTTTCTTCATAACGTTTCTTGTCAAAGTGGATTAAATATCAATTATAGTAAGAGTTCGCTCCAAACATCTTCATATGTCTCTTCTCAATAAACACAATCCTTGTCAAATATCTTCAATGTACAAATTACAAGTAAATTAGAAAAGTACTTAAGTATTTCACTAGTTAAAGGCTGCATTCGTAACAAACTATTTGATGACTTCATACGGACACTAAGAAACAACTATCTAAATGGAAGGGTTCTTCTATCTCCGAAGCTGGAAGAACCATTCTAATCAATTCTAACTTAAGTTCAAAAGCAAGCTATCTAATGTAGTGTTTTCTCCTCCCTTCTGAAGTTAATAATCAACTTGATGACATTTATAAGCGTTTTTTCTGGAATAAATTTAATTCTAATTTCCTTCCAATTACTTGTTAAGGAAAAATATGTAAACCACATAGTGAAGGTGGTTTAGGCATCCACCTTGCACATGAAAACAACAAAAATCTCCAAATGAAACTACTATGGAGACTTTTGACAGAACATGAGAACATTTGGATTCAGATAGTTAGAGAAAAGTATCTAAGGGATAGTGACATTCTCAATTGCAAAAATCGACGAAACATTCTTTGCAATTTAATAGACTTTTCTCTTTAATACTATAATTCAAAGCATGCTTAAAATGGGAATAGGTAATGGGGATAAAATAAAATTTTGGACTGATAGTTGAATGAGGCAAATGACCCTGGAAACCTTTAGGGGTACAAATGATATTTCAGAGCGTGTTAGTGATTACTTGCGGCCTAATAAATCTTGGAATACGGAAAAAATTCTAAATGCTCTACCAGATTATGTAGCAAATAGTATTAGCTCGACTCCCTAGATATTTTGAAATTGAAGATAAGCTTTTCTGGAAAAATTATGTTAGCAATACCTTTTCAACTAAATCAGCGTATGAACTACACATGGTTAAAAAACAGAAGGTTGATTATTTGACTCTTCCTTTTTGAAAAAAGCATCTTCCATCCAAATTTAATAATTTCCTTTGAAAAACTTGCTTTGATAATCTCCCTACCACAGAAAGATTAAATAGATACTTTCATAGAGTAAATAATCTTTGCTCATTATGTGAGAGTAGGAACGAAAGTGTTGAACATTTGATTTTAACTATTGTTTTACAAATATGGTTTTTAACAAATTCTACTGCCTGATAGGTAATCCTATGGTCTTCCAGGTCATGGAGGATTTTCTCACTTCTTTAACCTCTTTCTGTAATTCTAATGTTAAATATAATATTACTTTTTTCCTCTGGTGAAATATTTGGAGAATAAAAAATAACAATATTTTTAACCGGACAAAAATGACAATACAGGAGAAAGTAGATAACAAAATAGCAACTTCCATGAATCAACTAAATTACTACAAAGAAAGTTTGTGCAGCAAACACAACAAGAAAGGAGATAGAAATACCTCTAGATCTAGGGATAAAAAGAAAAGTTGGTGGACTATACCAGAAACAAAATGTGTCAAGGTCAAGTTTGATTGATCCGTAAGAGGAGGAGATTTGACTTGTATAGGGTATATCATTAGAGATCATTATGAAAATACTTTAACGTCAGAAAGAGTTGACTTTCCGAGTACTCATGTGCCTGTCTTTGATACCCTAGCGGCCTGATGGGTGTTAGGGTGATAATAAGGATTGGTTTTACTAAGATTGAGCTAGAAGGAGATAATTTAGTGCTTATCAACTCTCTTAATAATTGTTGCAAAGTACCTTGTAAAATTAGCAACATCGTTGAGGAGATTCATAGGTTTGAACTCATGATTGAGAAGTGTGTTTTCCGTCATGTTTTTAGAGAAGCTAATGCATCAACTGACTTCATTGCAAAGAGCAATATTGCTGCTGATAAATTGTTAGACAATGCAAAAACTCAAAAGTCAATAAAAGTTGCGGGGAAGATATTCACATGGATCAATTCTATTTGAAGGTACTATTTACCTCAGATAATAGTCTGAGAAAATTTGTAAAAATTAACAAGCGTGATAATTTACATCTTAACTATTTTTTTAGAAAACCTTTATATGACCTGTTTAAAAAACAGTAAACTTCCGCTTCAATTCATGCTCCTCTTTTAGCCTTGCCAAGCTTTCAAATTCCAACATAAAATATTCTTTATTTCCATCTTATTAAAGCCATTAGAATATACAAGGCTTACAAGCTATAAAGACACCTGAAAATTGGGATGTCATTTCAGCTATTCCAAGCTATAAAGACACCTCTATATCCTCCCTATGCATTCCCAATTAACTCACCGGCATTGGCATTGGACATGTGATTAAGTAAAATAACTATGAGAGAATGATCACCAAGTATTGGGCTTACCGATATGCCCATGATCTTTGTTACACCATACATGTAATCCAAGCCACCACATGTCACAATTTCTGGAGCAAACTACACCTAAAAATTATAAATATTTACTTCATATGGTGATGAATATACCTACATGATAGTACTAGAACATAAAACCATATGGATCAAAATGTAGAAGCCCGTATGTATTGACAAGTTCTTGCGCTGAAAATTCCATAACAATAACCAAACTCAGATCTGATAAACAAAAGCTACAATAGAGAATGAGGACAACCATTCAAGGCAAGGGAGAATGCGGACAGTGAGGGGCGGGTAGGAGGCGGTCAGCGTACTGGAGCAGGAGGAGAAGGAGGGTGGACAGAGGATGACGGAGTGCGAAATGCAGACGGTGAGGGGTGAGGAGGCGGCCTATTAGAGGAGGAGGAGGAGGAGGAGGAGAAGAGGGTGGACAGAGGACAACTGATGTACACGTCTACAACAGGTATAAGAGCATA
This sequence comes from Phyllobates terribilis, assembly GCF_046119375.1. Taxonomy (NCBI): domain Eukaryota; kingdom Metazoa; phylum Chordata; class Amphibia; order Anura; family Dendrobatidae; genus Phyllobates; species Phyllobates terribilis. Next base: position 28,519 of record NW_027370395.1, on the reverse strand, counting down.
GAATTAGCGTATATTTAGTATATTATTGAGCGTCATTGTAGTTTCTTTGGTTCATATCTCTTTACGTCCATTTATACATGTTATTGCTTATTTTGGAGCTATTAGAGGCTGAAGACGAAGATGGATCAAAGACAAGCTGAGTTGAAGATCTTTTGAAGTTGAAAAAGATTAAAGTCGTCCTTGCGATAGCAGTCGCCAGTGCAATCAGCGGCGCCTGCTGGAGAAGAAAAGAAGGTTGTCATGTGTCTTATGATGGAGGCCTACAATGATCCAGAGGCGCCCGCCGATCGCGCACAATTCTACCAGGATTATATTTTATTTCGTATATTTTCTAGAAAACATTATTAGTATCTATTAATTTTGGTTTGACTAAGATTTTTTCTTTGTTTTAGTTGGACCTTTCTAGGATTAACGGGGAGAGAATTTTGAAACTCTTTTCATTAATTCCCAGGGAGTTACAAGACCTAGAGTTACACGAGAGAATTCTAGTTCTAGTTTTTGGAGTTTTTAGAGAGAGATATTGGAGAAACCATTTTCTAGGGTTTGAAGTGAGATCTTTTGCATGTTTTTGCTTCTTAGTTGTTTAATTATGAACTAATTTCTATTTTCTTAGTAAAGTAGTTGAGGTATTTGGTTTATATTGATGTGAGTTTATCGTTGTTGCGTTTTATACCAAAATTGTTTTATTTTCATCTTGTGTTGAATTGCTGATTGGATTGTGGTTAAATTCTAGATTGATCACCTAGGAATGGATTAGTATGTCATACGGCTAAGTTAGATAAATGGCGGTTTTCGTAGTTCTATTCCTTTGAAGCAAGTATTCTACATGATTCGGGTTGAATTAGGACATTGGATGTATAGAATTGAACTATAAGATAGCGGCGCTTGCTATTTCTGTACCTTGGTGTTCCTTACATTAATGCATCATTTAGTTTGAATCATAGACGGTCATTGTGGTTAACTAATTATTATAGGATTAGTATGTCCCGGTCGGGAATGCTAGTTAATTTAGTATAGGAATAGGAACAATTGGCATGAAACTTGACTATACGATTCACTAGGACCATCCACATAATTCAATACCGAAGCTTACCTTTACTAATATTTTCTCTTATTGATTACATTTGTTATTTTAGTTGTTATCTTTGGTCGTTTACAAAATCCCCTTCTTTTCAATTGAGTTTGATTTAAAAGATTTTGATTACAAACAATCGATAAACTGCCTTCAATGGGATTTGACCCTTGATTTCCCTTTACTTGTCTTAGGTAATAGGTTAGTTTGGAGATTTTATTGTTTTGCACAGCCGTGTCCGTTTGCCTGGAAATGACAGGGAGGATACGCGACTGTCAACGACGGAGTGCGAATTGCGAAGTGCGGATGGTGACCTGCTGGAGGAGGAGGAGCGCGTACATGTTAGGGTTTTGGGAGCGCATACTGATCTCCAGAGAAAGGAAGGCAAAACATGACTAGCGTACCAGTCTAGTCCCATGGAAATGAACTGCTTAATAGACGGGTGGCTTCTATCTCTTGGGCACCCCCACCGTTTGACTAGGTCAAGCTCAATATACATGGGACAATTTAACACGGTAGGGCTTCGACAGGTGGGGTCCTTCATGATTTTCGGGGTAATTGGTTCGGTGGGTTTGTTCACAATATAGGTGTATGCTCGGTTTCCAATGTCTGAATTTTGGGGAATTGTATCGGGTTTGTCGTAGGCTTGGATACATGGTTTCGGGAGGATAGTCTATAAACTGACTCGGGGTTAGCCATTTTTCTTCTAAGGAAATCTATAAATCGGTTGTTATCCCCTTGCTAGTCTAGTCGTTACAGTGAAAGGCTTAATTGGTAGAGTCTGACATTGTCAGGCCAGAAACATTAATAGGGAAGCCAATTAAGTCACTGACTCATAGACCTCCCTTGTTTTTTCTTTTCCGCTTGCTTTTTTCGTTTCTTTAGGATCCACCAGAGTGTGTTCTGGGGATCTTATTGGAGGATTTGAGGAGACGAGCTACACCTAGTTCTGTGTTATTGTAGGTCACTTTTTTTCCATATTAATATATGCCGTGAGAGCACTGACTCTCCTTCAACAAAAAACTTACTAGAGAAGGGTGGTTTTTATATATATTTTTTAATTTTCTCGAATCGATCAGATTAATCCGAAAATCCGCTGATTAAATTCGATCCAAAATTTTTGGATTACCATTTTCATGATTCGAAATCCGATCCGAAACTAAAGGATTTAGTCGGATCGGATTATCTGATTCGGATTTTTTGCACAACCCTAGTCTTGATGGCTTAGGGCATCTCCAATGGTAAGCTATATTTATCTATGATATTTTTTTAAAGTAAAAACCAATCCTATGATAAGCTACCCTTGGAGATTCTTTACTTTTATAGGATTTATGTTAAATTTAGCTATCCATATAGCAGTTCGCTAGTTTTAAGGTGGCCAAAAGTCATAACATTTTCTTAAGAAATAGTGAACAATGTACATTTGAAGCCATTTATAGAAAAAAGAAGGAAAATAATATAACTGGACTTTGGATGATTAACATGGTATGAATATCCAATAAAATTTTCAAACTAAACACTTCACCTCAAACTTAAATGTAAGCCCAATAAATTTAAACTTGAACATTAAAAATATAAAATGCATTTTTATTGATATATTGTTGGATTCATTGGGTTGGCAGTTGGGGTTTAAATTTTGGACATTTACTAAAACATATAAGCTATATACTATTATATATTATGAAATAAACAAATTATATCATTTTGTTATTGGAACTACTTAAAAATAACAAATACTAAAAAAATATATTCTAGAGATGTTAAAATCTTGGATAGTATCCTATTTTTACCTTAGCATTGGAGATGCTCTTACCAGCTAACACAATACTCTATCAGAAACAAGTATGTGTCCCACTTGCTTGTGATACATGCTTAAGTCCCGTTGATATCGTACATTTACTTAGTTGTTATCTACACACAATTAACCAAATCCAACCAAAGTAAATATATTGTAGACACCCTTCTACTTATTAATATGAAAGGGTCAATAATAAAAGTAGTTGATGTTTTTTTAACCAAAAACTTCCGTATATTGAAGCAAAGAAAGGTACAACAATTACAAAGGGGTACAAAGAAACCTAAGAGGATCAAATATGAAGCCTATCTCTTTTCCTTCTATGCATTCTAGAGTTACTATTACATTTAAATCCCACCCTAGTTTTACAATCCTTGATGATCTTTTCAGCAGAAGATTAAGAAGAACAAATTTTTTGATTAAATATTCTGTCATTCCTTTCCAACCAGATGTGGTAGATAGTCGAACAAATGGTCATCCCTGCAATGCGGGCCATGCTTCCTTTTCTTCTTTCTTGATCTCCCCAGCATCTCAAACCAGTGAGCAATGGATTTAGGACTGCCAATAGCACCAACCCAACCAAGAACATTCTGCAAGACTTCAGAACTGTAGGAACAATTCCACCAAATGTGAGTACAGGACTCATCAACAACATTACAAAGAGCACACATACTAGTATCAATGAAACCCCATTTAACAAGCCTGTCACCAGTGGGAAGTCTGTTCATCATAGCCAGCCAGACAATAAAATTCCACTTCTTAGGAGCCCAGCTATGCCAGAGAAGTTTGCACCAATCTTTAGCAGCCTCCTTACCCCTGAAAAATTCATAGACTCGAGAGCAATTCAAATTACCATTACTTTTGCACAAGAAATCCAGAGTTGTATTATCTTCCTACATATTACCAATACTAGCACCAGTAGGCACACAAAAATTACAAGCCTCATCTTTGACCTTGAGTAGACTTTTGAAAATCCATGAATCTATGTCTTTGACTTCACACCTCCATAAATCACACCCTTTGAGAAGATTGTACCTGTCATAAACAGTCTAGAGATTAATGCTTTTATTATGCACATCCTAGATAAGTGTAAATAGCATTGATTTATTCAATAAGAGAATTTCCTTGATGTTAAGCCCCCCCCCCCCCCCCAATCAAAAGGCTTATCCACATCAGTCCAAGCCACCACGCTCTTCCTACTATGAAGGTTACCTGCCCAGAGATACTGCTTGCAAATAGTGGTAACCATGTGAATAACAGTTTTGGGAATGATGACAGCCTGGGATCAAAAGGTAAGAATACCACCAATTACAGTACGTATAAGTTGTAGTCTTCCAGCATAAGAAAGTTTTTTACGGGTCCAACTCTAAATTCTAGAAGTAACCTTGGAAATGAACTCAGCATACTCACAAATTTTGACTTTCCTAGAGTGCTAAGGGAAACCCAGGTATTTGATAGGCACAGTACCTTTACTGAAATTGAGGATCTCTATAAGTTCCATCTCCTTCCTATTATCAACACCAGCAAAGAAGACTTCACTCTTGGAATTGTTCAGCCTTAGCCCAGAATTATCACCAAATTCCTCAAGAACTTCCTTAATAGTCCTAACAAACTTGGCATTAGCTTTACAGAAAATTAGAAGATCATTAGCAAACACAATATCAACAAGACCCATTTTCTTACACTTAGGATGGAAAGAAAAATTACTGGATTTAGAAGCAGTCTTGATCTTTCTAGTGAGAATTTCCATAACAATAGCAAAAAGGAGGGGAGAAAGAGGGTCTCCCTGTCTGAGACCTCTTTTACGAGGGAAGAAACCCTCAGGTTCACCATTGATCATAATAGAGAACATGGAGGTTCTGACACAGAGCATAATCCAATCAATAAGAATTCGAGGAAAGTTCAAATAGATCAGGGCATACTCAAGGAATTCCTAGTTAACACTGTCAAAAGCCTTCATATTATCTTCCTTAATCATACAACGAGGAGAAGTACCTTTTTTAGAGTAGCTAGCAATAAGGTCTTGTGCCACCATAGATTTGTGAGCAAGATTTCTTCCAGGAATAAATGCACCTTGACTCAGACTGATAACGCTATTAAGTTCACTTTTTGACTCTCTCAGCAAGAATTTTAGTAATGGATTTAAGGATAGAGTTACAGCAAGATATTGGCCTGAGATCTTTAACAAATTAAGGTTTGTTAACTTTAGGAATGAGAGATGTAAAAGTGCAGTTGAATTGTTTAGGCATGGAATTCTTGGTGAAGAAGTCTTTGACATCCATACAAACTTCCTCTCCAACAATTTGCCAACAACTTTTATAAAACAAGTTGTTCAGACCATCAGGCCCAGGAGTTCTGTTGATGCCCATGCTGAAAATAACTTTTCTAATCTCTTCATTAGTGGGAATACGACACATAGATTTCTAGCTGCCAACACTAACCAGATTGCCACTGAGCATACTAAAATTAGGAGTTGTACAGATGATATCTTTACCAAACAGATTGATGTAGAAATTCACAATAATATTCTTGACACAAACCATGTCTTCCTCAAGAACATTGCTTTCATTTTTCATCTGAAATATAGCATTATTACTTCTTCTCTCCTTGATGCAGTTAAAGAAGTAGGAAGAGTTTTCTTCTCCAAGTTTGATCCAATCGAGCTTGGCTTTTTTAACAATAAGGGAATCTCTTCTTTTTCTAGCCTCAGTGAGATGGAGTCTAGCATCTCTAACAACAAGTTGTTTGGTCGCATCCCCATAGTCAGCCTGAAGCTGTTCAAAACACTCATTCAACACTCTTTCACGAAGAAGCACTTCATCATTCCAATCTCTTCTAATAGATTGACTCCAAATTTTAAGGGCAGCTTTAGTCTTTTTAGTGCACTCAATCAGGTTCCTCTAGGCATTATCATTCTGAATCCTACTCCAAGAACTTTCAACAATGCTGATGAAGTTGTCCTTCATAGTCCACCAATTCTGAAACCTGAAGGGAACTTTCTTAGAAGTGAACAAACCATTAATGCTTAGTGTACCGGGGGAATGATCAGACTCCTCAGGACAACCAAAATGAGTCGTACTGTTACTATAATCCTCCCTCCATCTGTCATTAATCATGATTCTGTCTAATTTGCACGCAACTTTGTTATTACCAAGCCTTTGATTATCCCAAGTGTACTTAGCATCAGAAGCAACAAGATCACCTATACCACAGTAGTTGACAACATCTCTGAGCTCATGGAGGATGACATCAGTAACTGAACTACTAGACAGTCTCTCATTTATATTCAAAATACAATTAAAGTCACCCATGAGACACCAAGCACTATCAATATTGACACTGTAGGATTTGATACTATCCCAGAGAGCCACACGATCAGAAGGAGAATTAGCAGCATAGAGAAAGGAGGCCCAGACAGAGGTACCATCTAAAAATTTAATTCTGGTATGTATCACCTGCTTAAGTGTATCAAAAATCTCTATATTGACCTTGCTAGCATCCCAAGCAAGCCAGATTCTACCTCTGCAATCATCACTACTATTGGTAACATAATTCCATCTTGGTAACAACTTCCTAGCCAGATTAGTCTCTTTCTTTTTCTCAACTTTTCTCTCAAGAATGACAATCACACACACTTTATTTTTAGCAACATAGTTATTGATCATCCTGATCTTATTGAGGAGTTGCTACCCCTCACGTTCCATGCTGCAAATTTGGCACTAATCATTAATACCAATTTGAGAGATGCTACAACTCTTACCAGTTTTCTTCTGACATACAATGCCTTGCCTGCTAGATCCCTCACTTTCACAGTTAGTATTACCTTGATGTATAGGCACTCCAGACCCAGGGCCATTGTTGTCAACAACTTTTATCCTTTGAAAGGCAATATCCTTCCAAGATGGACCATCTCCCATAGTACCTCTAGAGTTATCTTGCTTATTCCTCTCACAGTCAGATTTGTGGTTAATATCTCCAGTCACAGTAGCAGTAACATTATGTTGCAGATTTGTGTTAGTTTGATCAGTCTTAATCTCATGAGGTAATCGTGTATTTCCTTCATTCTTAGTCAGATTTCTAGCATATTTCTTTTATCCTTCAGAGAGATCCGGGAAAATATCATACATGTGTCCAATTACCTTGCACTTATGACAAACACCTGACATCCATTAAAACTTTACTTCCTGAACAAACACCCTTCCATCATAACCTTCAAGCTTAACTGTTTTTCGTCTGCTTTCTTCTACATTAATCTCCACCAGCAAGCGAGCATAAGAAATTCGATCAAACCTACTAGTCACTGGGTCAAGACAGATGGGTATACCTATCATGCTACCAATTTTACTCAGCATACGAGTGGAAAAGAAGATGGGATCTAACCCAGGAAGAACTGTCCAGACCGGAACTGACTTGAAACTCGCCCATTCCATTTTGACATTAGGAGTCCAATTTTGCAAAACAAGTGGCTTAATACCAGGAAGAAACCAAACCTTGGCACTCAGTATTTCCTCTATATCTTCATGCGATTGAAATTTCAAGACCCACACTCCATTATCCTTTCACAGAATCTCAGGGGCAACAATTCTCCATTGAGATTGAACAAATTTCTTGAAGACCGAGAAGGAGACTCTTTCTCCAATAACAACACCAAAGGATGTCAATCTCCATTCGTCTTCCTTTTGCTGAACATCTTCTCTCGAGAATTTCAGTACGTTTTTGTCAATATCTTCCTCATAATTCAGAGGAGTCACATAACTAGCAATAGTCCAGATCTTCTCAGGCGCACTAGATCTTCCCCCAAATTCATTTGACCTAGACATTCCAGAACCCCCTATATCTCCCAATCGTTCTTGATCCAAACTCGTCACACCAGTATAGTCCTTCTTTGACAACATAATGGATTCGCAGATGTGCAGAGGAACAAATGAAGATGGAGCCTCAATCTTTCCATCATCTTCGTCTTCTACAGAATCACTCTTACCAATCTCAGCAGTGAACTTTCCCGAATCCGATTTCCTCTCAAGATTTCGATCTCCAACCCGACCAGACTTGCACATCAACACCCCTGGGATCGACGAATGCTTCGTCGGCGCCATAATCCGGCAGGAAGAGGTGGTACATAGTGGCGTGGAGCGAACGAAAACACTAACGAACAAAGAAACCGAAATCACGCGCGCGAATTCAACAAGTTGTGGATGTTAAAATACTATGAGCATACAATATTTTTGACAATCTCGATTTATTGGATTAATTAAAGAATTATTTTTCTAGAAATTTCCTAACTCATCATGATCTCACTCGTAGAAATTTTGTCCATCAAAATAATTAACTACGTAGCACTATCTCTTTACTTTATTTCATTCAAGACTAATATATATGCTATAATTCATCAATATCTTTATTTAGCTTATATATTGTTAATTATTTGGTACAACTTCATTATCATGTAACCTGGCTTTCCGGGACACTTGACATGTTTACAATTCAACTTACTTTGTTTTTCTATATCGAAAAATATATGAGATCCTTAATCTACCAAATTATATGAAATAATTATATTGGATGTAGTTGAATTTTTTTTCTTCTGATTTTTAATAGTTAAATACTTCATAATATTAATATTTTAATTTAGTGATAAAGGATTTTATTAAGGATGGAGGAGAAAACTAAATTACAAAGTTAAGTAAAAATAAAATAAAATAAAATAAACGAGAGTAATAATATTGTACATAATAGCCCTGTGAACATTATGCTGCCTAGTAGGAAACATTCATGACAATACATTGATTTGTTTGAATTGTCGGTGTTGTATTATATTTCTATTTTACGTATATAATTAAACCTAAATATATATATTTCTAGACTTAACCCTTTAATTTAACAAATATTTTTTTCAACATTTATAATTTGCCAAAAAAAAACTTGTTGAATATATATATATATGTTATTTTGGACAAATTATGTCTTTCATTCTTTACCTTATTTGAGCGCATATTAATTATAGGTCATTGCCCTTTACATATACTTATTTAGAGCTTTATGTTTTTTTAAGTCTAGAATATTTACTTACTATTTCCAATATAATTATATCATTAGTATTTGAAAAGTATAATATCAACCAAGATATTCTTGCGTCCATTAAAAAAATGAGATAAATTGTAATTTTAAAAAGAAATTAGAACATGATATCAAAACCTTTAAAAAGACGTTACTAATATTTTTTAGTATAAGGCATATCTAAAAAAACTCTCCCATGATTTTATTTTATTTTCATTGTAATTAATTTCTTTCTATTATTATGGGACTATAAATAAATATGAATAATTATATTTGATAGATTTAAAAATATATATGTAAAAAGAGAAATGAAAAGTGTCATTAATGGATGTGGATGGCCTCAGTTACTAAATTGGTACTAACCTAATTACTATATGCCAGTAGTGAATATTCATGACAATATTTTTATTTCTCAGAATAGTTATTGAATTGTGTTTTCTATTTTATTCATTAACAATTTGCAAAAGAAACTTGTTGAGTATACATACGATTTTGTACAAGTTATATACTTGCTAGTTACAGTAAAATTTAACCCAATATTTTGTATAATATGTATTTAGTAAGATTACATATTTAAAAGAATCTACATCCTAAAAGAATCTACATCCTAAAACTCGTGAAAATATCTGCATATTATTCAAAAACATGCACACAACAAAATACACACAACAACAACGAATCTACATCCTAAAACAACAAAGAATCTACATCCTAAAACTCGTTTACCGTAAAACAACTTAAAATGGTTGTACAAAATAACTAAATACATGCACAAAACAACAAAGAATTTACATCCTAAACTCGTGATCATATCTGCATATTATTCAAAATATCTGCACATTGCTCATATATATTTTCACTCGAATAAATTCTTGCTACAAAGTATTTGTACAATACACAAAAATATCTGTACAAAACAAAGAAATATTTGTAAAAAGTAGTTGCACTTCAAAATATTCGCAATAAGCAACCAAATACATGCACATAATAAGAAAGAATCTTAATCCCTAAACTTCTGAAAATATATGTACATTCTCTATATGCACATTCCTCATATGTATTTGCACACTCAACAAATTTAAGTTTTATAGAGAAAGTGTGAATGGTTTAAGTGAAAGTATAAACGGAATAGCAAGAAAGTGCAAGAGAAAGTGTAAATGATTTAGGAAGAAAGTGAAGATAGATTCTAATAAATGTGCAAATGGATTAATATGATAGTGAAATGATTTAAGTCCAGACAAATTAGCAAAATGTGCAAGTAATTCAACAAGGGGCTTCGGTAGTCGACGACGATCCGACTTTCGACAATAGTCAGCGCTCCGACGAATACACGCTGGTATAGAGTACTCATGTGGTAATTATTTTAAATATAAGTCGTGTTCCTAGCACATGACTTTTAATGAAAGTCATGTGTTAGGCACATGACTTTTAGTCAAAGTCATCTGAGAACCGTTGATATTCTTTTAATCCAACGCCTGTTGTTTATTCTCATTTCTCATTTACTATTCTATTCTCATGTGACACTTATCCATTATATCAATAGATATATTATATTATATTATATTATATTATATTATATTAGATAGATAGGAATATGAATGGGAAATTTGTAGCCCGTGTGAAGCACGGGCTATTATATTCACAGGTAGTGAACATTCGTGCTAATACATTTATTTGTTAAAATAGTGATCGTTGGATAGTATTTTTTACTTTACGTACATGATAGAGCCTACATTTATATTTCTAGTTTTAACTTTTTATATTTAACACACATATTTTCCTACATGAACAATTCAAAAAAAACTTTTTAAATATATCATTTTGGACAACTTATGATGCAGGAGCATCCCTATCACCAACTCCCCAAAGGGAAACCACAAGAGCCATGGCTAAGAGGACCAAAGATCAAATCAGGCAAGCCATTTTAGCTCTCAATATGGACCAGGAGATGAAGCCCATTGCCTCTACTCTTTTGACATGTCAAAGAGGTATCTCTCCTATAAAAATTCCATGAAGAACACTTGGTCATTTCTGGACCAAGTCAAGCTACAAAGAGCCAACTTTAGGACATACCCGGAATAGACCTCTAGCCGGCTATGTCATTTTCAAGTGCATTTTGCACAAGCTTCCTTATGTTTTTCATGAAACATTTCTTAGGGTATTTTGGTCTTAATTAAGTGAACTTTATGAGGTTCAAAGGGGCCGGCCTTCACTTGGTATAAAAGCCAAGAGATAGCTCATTATTCCGGGCCTTTGAATTGATTAAAAACACACATGTTGTAAAAGTTGAGCAAAGACTCCTTTCTATCATTTGAAGGCCACCTTGGTTTGTTGGTTGATCAACTGAAAACAACCTTATCTCTTGCCCAATTATATCTTGTTTGTGTGATTGTTATTGTATGAACTTGATTAGGGAAACTCATGGTGCTCTAGGTGGTATATCCCCTAGTTGTGTTGTGTTATAGCTTGTTTGTTTCTTGTAGGCTTGCATTGTGTTGAGGTTAAGTCCAAGGTGCTTGCAAGAGAGCTTAAGAATCACTCAAGAACTTATCCCCTTTGTTTTCATTTCACTTCTATCTCTATTTTGCATCCAAGCTTGTTTCCAAGCTAGGATAACATCTAGGACATTTGTTCTTGATGTTTGGAAAGGATTGAACTCTAGATCCGAGCATTGTAGGGGATATCCCTACATCAAGTGGTATCAGAGCTCAGTGAGTTCATCCTTTGTTCACCATAGAAAACCCAAAACCAAGTGCCTTGCAAGTTCTTGCAAGAACACTTGACAAAAACATTGTGAAAACCCACAAAAGCTAGCCATTTCTTTACCTTGTTCTTTTGGTCTAACCATTATGAATGCTTGAAGTTTTTTGCAGGACTAAAACCAAGGTTGAAGGTGAGGAGTTGCCTAAGGAAATCCCTGAGTTAAGGTCGAAACTTCCAAGGGAAAACCAACCATCCACCTTCGCCGGTGCCTTGTTCCGGGAACCAGCGCCTGGCAAGACACCGGAATCCAAGCCTTTTTAGCCCTACCCCATGCAGCCATCTTCAAGAACACTCTGAACAAAGTGTAAAGTAGAGGTCTTGATCTTTATATAGCAACAAAAATCACCCAAATCCACCGAGTAGATCGTTCTGACCAAGCCAAACAAAATCACTCCAGAGGCAGAGAAACCGGGCACTTGATTCACTCACAAAAGTGGTCAAGAACCCAACTTTGGAGCTTCACCCCTCAATCCAAACACCACCAAACGAAGAACACTCATGAGCCCCATGAAGAAAAACATTTGATCTGTTGAGGGAAGCAAAAATCAGACCAAAGGCACGAGTAGATTGTCCAAAACACTAAAGCCAAAACCTTTCCCAAAGCGGTAAAGTGTCACTTCTACTTTCCCAAAAGTGTTGACCTAGCATATTCCCAAGGCATTGCAGCCTCATTGAGCCGTGCCATTTTGGATTTGACCTGAGCCCTCTACCTAGAAAAACCTCCACTACAAGGTTCAAGAAAGGTCCCATCCATTGCAGCTCATTGACCCATTGAAAAACACACCCAAAGTTGCTTGCCAACACACTTACTTCTACTTTCCCAAAAAGTGTTGACCTAGCATCTTCCCAAGGCATTGCAGCCTCATTGAGCCGTGCCATTTTGGATTTGACCTGAGCCTCCTACCTAGAAAAACCTCCAATACAAGGATCAAGAAAGGTCATATCCATTGCAGCCCATTGACCCCTTGAAAAACACACCCAAAGTTGCTTGCCAACACACTTTTGTACCCGGTAACGTGCTAGCTTGCCTATTCAACATTAAACCTTGTACCTTTTGTTGTGTACTCCAATTGCAACGTTTGGAACGTGACCAAGTGGTCATAATACTCAGAGAAGAAGGAGAGAAGGGATTGCCAAGTGCCCTTCACAACTTAACTCATACCCCACCTTTTAACCTTAAAGGAAGTAGTACACCTAAGGTGTTCACTTGACTTCTTTTCTTAAACACAATCCTCAGCCTTTTCCAAGGAAGTTTTGAAGGCAATAACAAGGGGACTCCAAGGGCTACTCGTTCACCTCAGACTAAGGTAATAGTCCTTCGCCCCTCTTGAGCTAAACACACTTACACAATTCTGTTTTGCCTAAGTACTAAAACTGCATGCTATAACTATTGTTTCATTGGCACCTTTAAGTGTACTTAATCTAGCTTCACTCAAATCATTTCACACTTATAAGGTACTATATTGAGCAGAGATTGAGAGACTATCCTTGAGTGTGAGGGAAGACACAAATCAAACACAAGTTATTACTCTAACTTAACATCTTTGCTTGTTGTTTGTGTGACAATGTCTAGCTCACCCCATCAATATCACCAAGAGGACTCTCAAACAGACCTAGCCTCACTCATACGGGCCCTTAGTGACACCATGGCCAGAAATCACCAAGAGCTCTCTAGTAGACTGGCCACTTTGGCGTCAAAACAGAAATCACCTAAGCAACACTCAAGGGAGTTTCCTAACTTTGATTCTCCTAATGTGAATAGATATAGTGATGATTTTGTTGATGAGTTTCAGGAGGATAGGTACATGAGGCAAGGAGGAAGAGTAAGGAGACCAAGGTTCCAAGAACAAGGGCAAGAACCTAGACAAAGAGAGGATGATGGCCTAGGCAATGTGAAGTTCAAAATCCCAAGCTTTGAAGGGAAGTGTGATCCAACCTCATACATGGGATTTGAAAGGAAGATGAAGGCTAGGATGGTGCAAACAACAAGGCCAACTTCTAGGCCAATGGGATCAAGCACCCCATGGGATAACAAGCCAAGCACCACCCCTACCCAAGCACCCAAGGAAACCTATCCACAAAGGGATCCACCTAAGCCCCAAGGCCAAGCCATGGGCAATTCAGGGAGTACTTCTAAACCCTCTCATACTTCTCACTCTATGAACACTCGAACTAGTAACATAGAATGCCTTAAGTGTCAAGGTAAGGGTCACTATGAGAAAGATTGTCCTAAAAAGGAGGAAATGATAATCAATGCATTAGGACAACTTGAATCTGAAATTATTCATAAAAGTGGCAATTACCTTAACCATGTTGTTGAGCATAAGCATGAACTAGTGCATAATGAAGAGCTAGAGTATGAACAAGGTGCAAGCCTTAGTTGCAAGGAATTCCTTAAGGTCCAAACTAAACTTGTGGAAGATAACCTAGGAGAAGACTTGTATCCTAGTAACTGTCTAGTTAAGGATAAGGTGTGTGACTTAACCATAGATGAAGATAGTTGTTGCAACCTAGCTAACAATGAATTAGTCCAAGGACTACAACTAGTCTCGGTTTTGCACCCTAGTCCTTATGAGCTTCATTGGATGAATGATTGTGTAGAGTTTAAAGCACATGGGAAATGTAAGTTAACACTTAAGTTTGACCATTACATAAACACAATCTCATTTGACATTCTATCTATGCAAGAAAGTCACTTTCTCTTAGAGAAACCTTGGCAAGATGGTAACAATGTGGTGCATGATGGTTATGCTAACAAGTACCCTTTATTGTTGAATGATGAGCAAATTACTCTCAATCATATTACCCCATCTCAGATTCTTAGGGCTCCAGAACACAAAAGGATCAAGGCAAAGGAGAAGTCCATTGGCGAGGACAAGAAGTCAAGGCACAAAGCAAAGAACCGAGAGAACAAGTTGCACTTGCCTATACTAGCCTCCAAGGAGCCAAGACATGTGCAATATTGGCTCATACATGAGTGGCCTAAAGATACAAGACTTGTATGTATGACCAAGAAGCACACTCAAGACTCAGATGAAAGATTTAGAGGTTTCCACCCACAAATGCACCAAGAAAAGTTCCAAGGACAATACTCCATGCTAGTGATCAAGAAAGTGCAAAGGGATGAATTTCTACCCAAGGATGCTAAGCTACTGAGTTTGGTCAAGCACCACACCTTAACATCAGAAGCACCACACTCAATAGGGCCTCATGTTGAGTTTGCCTACAATAGGGCCACACACTCAAGCACCAAGGTAAGTCCTTCTATGTGTGTGTATGGTACTAACCTTCTAACCTCCTTTGATCTTATTCCTTTGCCTAGCAAAGAGAAGTGTGACCATAGTGCAGGGAACCAGGTTAAACTCATCAAGGAGCTACATGAAAGGACCAAAGAGAGGCTGGAGAGCTTAACCACAAAGGTAGCTGAGGCAAAGAACACGCATAGGAGGAAGGTCAGATTCAAAGAAGAAGCTAGTGAAGGGGAAGAACAAGAAGAGGCTCCCATCATCAATACTAAAGATGGCCTGAGGTCAGGCCCTTCAAAAGAAGGAGGGAATGATGCAGGAGCATCCCTATCACCAACTCCCCAAAGGGCAACCACAAGAGCCATGGCTAAGAGGACCAAAGATCAAATCAGGCAAGCCATTTTAGCTCTCAATATGGACCAGGAGATGAAGCCCATTGCCTCTACTCTTTTGACATGTCAAAGAGGTATCTCTCCTCTACAAATTCCATGAAGAACACTTGGTCATTTCTGGACCAAGTCAAGCTACAAAGAGCCAACTTTAGGACATACCCGGAATAGACCTCTAGCCGGCTATGTCATTTTCAAGTGCATTTTGCACAAGCTTCCTTATGTTTTTCATGAAACATTTCTTAGGGTATTTTGGTCTTAATTAAGTGAACTTTATGAGGTTCAAAGGGGCCGGCCTTCACTTGGTATAAAAGCCAAGAGATAGCTCATTATTCCGGGCCTTTGAATTGATTAAAAACACACATGTTGTAAAAGTTGAGCAAAGACTCCTTTCTATCATTTGAAGGCCACCTTGGTTTGTTGGTTGATCAACTGAAAACAACCTTATCTCTTGCCCAATTATATCTTGTTTGTGTGATTGTTATTGTATGAACTTGATTAGGGAAACTCATGGTGCTCTAGGTGGTATATCCCCTAGTTGTGTTGTGTTATAGCTTGTTTGTTTCTTGTAGGCTTGCATTGTGTTGAGGTTAAGTCCAAGGTGCTTGCAAGAGAGCTTAAGAATCACTCAAGAACTTATCCCCTTTGTTTTCATTTCACTTCTATCTCTATTTTGCATCCAAGCTTGTTTCCAAGCTAGGATAACATCTAGGACACTTGTTCTTGATGTTTGGAAAGGATTGAACTCTAGATCCGAGCATTGTAGGGGATATCCCTACATCAACTTACGTGCTTGGTCTTTACTTTAAAAATTAAGGCGAATCTAACTATAAATCATTGCGCATAATTAATTAGAGCTATATCTTCTCTTAACTCTAGAATACTTACTTATATTTCAAAAATTATTATATCAAAATAGCTTTATTAAATTAATATTTTAAAATTTATTACCAATCATGACACTTTTTGTTGTTTTAGAAGAACCGAGATAAATTTTGATATGAAAAAAAGTTGAACAACATATAAAAGCCTTAAAAGATAGTAATATTTTGTAGTGTACAACAAATCAACAACTTAACTCTCTTGTAAGAATAGTCTAATCAATTACTATATTAGAATCTTCAATTTAGTTTTTTTAGTTATTCCAGTGGAAATCATATAAACTTCATTCGTGGATTTATAAATAAATCTGAAGTAAAAATCGTTATTAATAATTTTCTTGGATTAAACTTTATGCCTTCAAAAATAGTTACGCTCACAAAGTATAACAAAATATAAAACAACACTTTTTTCTTGTGCGTTCTTTAAATTTTAAGCTAAATCTTTTCAATATTTCTTCATGTAAATCAAGAAGTAATAAGTAAGGTGATAAGCTTAAACTCATTGTCCCTAATCAAAGTGATTCTGAACTAGCAAACTATAGTTAGCACACAAGTACGAGTCGAATCCTAAAAGAGTCAAGTATTCTATTTCATAACAAATCAATTATCAACTTAATTAATCAAAATGGGGCTTTTATGCTTGCAATATAACAACTAAGAACGATTATGAATGAATTCAAGAGAGAAAAAGGCGTTTCACTTATCAGATATCAACACAACAAATAGCCAGGTTGACCATAGAAATCTATTAATCCTTAGTTCAATCAACCCAATTGTTGTCCTAATCCTTGTTCTAATAAAGCTATGTTGGTTTGAGCTAGAGTGTGTAACTAGCTAGCTCAAACATTTCGCTTGTTTTGATGATGATAAACCTAAGTATTTGATATCCATTGTGTGTGATATGCTTTCAAAGTATAGATCGAGGAGTTATAAGAGTAGCTTTGACACAAGCGGACAAGCTTAGTCTATGAGGAGACTAGCTTGAGGCCTAGCGGGAAAAGCAGAATCTCGCCAAGGCAGAATAAGTGATGATGTGAAGAATAAAGTGATGAAGAGAAGAGTTAGAAGACGGAAGGACTAGATTTAAGCGAAGGGAGTCGCTATAAAGCTAGTGGATCGCGCTTTTACATAAAGAGAGAAAATACAAGAAATGGCGTGCTATAGGGAGAGTCTAGACGAGGAATCTTGCACCATCGCATAGAGGATTTGGTCAAGTGAAGGGAAGGCAGAGAAGCTAGGGATAGGCGAAATGGAAACAACTGGAGTTTGTTAGGATTTCTACCTATAGATAGTGATGAACGGGGATCGCCAAGCTGGACAAATCAGGGACGAACCTGTTACTCAAGAGAAGAAGAAGAAAGTGCATATGGTTGTTGATGCATTCGAAGAGTGGATTGATCACACGGGTCGCTGAGGTGAACTTTTTCATGTCATTAGATTTAGATTTGCTAGACTTGGGCATTAAGTTAGGAATTCTATATATACGTGCATTAAGTGATGTTAGGCACATGAGATTAGGAGCTGATAGAGCTTTAGAGAGAAAGATAGAGAGCTTTAGGGAGAAATCTAGAGAGCTTCGGAAACTTCACTTGCTGAGAGGAGAAAGCAAGAGCGAATCAGACAGAGATGAGAGCTAGTGGAATGCTACTCTGTGACGATTCCGCTGTGAAGTGATCTAGTTTCTAAATCACCTTTGAGCTTGAGAGAAATATTTCTTGTATTGTGCTGAACGCAAATTGGATTGTGAGGGAGAGTTACTTAGAGTTAAAACTAGCTCTAGTGTGTAATTTCTCTTGATTAATATAATCTTAGTGGTGAGGTTTATCCCGAGCTTATTAGAAGCTTAGGGTTCTCATCTTGGAAAAATCCTTGCATTGAGCTGAACTTCTAAACTCATATTTCTAAGTTCAAAATTGTAGCTAATCTCCCCTTCCGCAACTCTAACACATTAGCTTACTAACTTATTGTGTTTAACTTTGAGATTAGATTATATTAACCATTCGATCCTATAATTGGTATCAGAGCTTTGGTTGCTGAATTGCATTGATTTTTAATCTCTCGATATTCTTAATCATGGACAATGATAAAAATGTTTTCAACCTAGGAATCTCTTTAGCTAAGCCTCATATCTTAGATGAGGGTGAACTAGAATGGTGCTTACCATGAAAAAGAATAACATCCAAGAAAGTGATTTTTAATGTTGGAGGCTTGTTGAAAAAGGTGAAGACAAGCTCTCTGAAGAAACAGACACTCACAAATGGGGGCCAACCGAGTATGCAACACCTGAAAAGAATGCCAAGGCCAAAAAACTCATATTAAATGCTCTCTCTCGAAAGGACATAACTAAAATCATGTCTCTACCAACCGCAAAGTTCATGTGGGAAGCTATTATAGATCTCCACAGCGGCAGTGAAGACATGAAGAATAACCGCAAGTTCGAGCTCCAA
Organism: Phyllobates terribilis; assembly: GCF_046119375.1. Classification (NCBI taxonomy): domain Eukaryota; kingdom Metazoa; phylum Chordata; class Amphibia; order Anura; family Dendrobatidae; genus Phyllobates; species Phyllobates terribilis. The sequence continues at coordinate 9,870 of NW_027370395.1, read as the reverse complement.
AGGTATTTCCAATCCTTCAAGATGGATGAAATCGAGTCTCTATCAGATTGTCACTCGAGATTCCAGGTACTATGTGACAAAATATCCGCATCAGGACTTAAGGTAGAATCTTGGGAACTCTCTTTAGCTTTCATTCATGGCGTTAATGCTAAATTTTATACTACTAAAAGGATTATGCTAATGAAAAAAGAGCTTCATGTATTTGTACTTGCTGGAAAACTTAGAATACAAGAAAGCGAGGTTCAAAAAGAGTCGCTAGCATCAAAGGAATCCAAAGGAATGGCTCTCAAGCTCACCCGAGTTCATAAAAAGATGGAAGACAAGGATGAAGATGGACATGAAGAAGACCGGGACGTTGCAATGATGACTAAGCTCGTCAGAAAGTTCTTTAACAAGCAAGGTGGCTTTCAACGTAGAGAGTACAAGCCACGCGATGTCAAGGATGTCACGTGCTTCAATTGCCAAGGTAAAGGACATATGGCCAAGCACTGCACAAGTGCTCAAGTGGATGCTAAGGAGGAACCAAGTAGATCATAAACACCACCAAAGAAGGCCTTTGTTATCTTATAGGGAGATTCAGACGTTGAGCTAGATTATGGAGAAGCACAAGAGCAGTGCTTATTTGTCACCGAAGAACCCGAATCTGAACCTAACATCAAGGTAAGTTTTCTTAAACTTGAACTTCTTACTGAGCCCCATACGTGTGTTATGACTACACCTGAGGGCAAACTCGATCAAGCGAGTCTTATTGAATACAAGCTTGACCAGAGCGGTTCTTAGCCCTATAAGTTTGAAAAGGCTAAATCTAAGGGCAAGATCAATCAAGCGAGTCTCTCTGGAGACAAGCTCGACATCTAAGACCCAGCTTGTACGTATTGGGCCCTCAAAAGCCAAGCACGGACAAGCTAAAGCACAACGAGATTTTCTTTTACATGTGAGCCTCACCAAGTGCTTGATCTTAACGATGACATCTATTATGAGGGAGTTCCTCGAGCTATGAAAATGAAAGTTCTACCTTCCAGCTTAGAAAGCTCAAGTGCTAACGTTCCTTCGAAGCCAATGCTTCGTTGGAAACCAAAAGCTTGATTTTTATTTTGCAGGTTGAAATACAGAGTAGGAGCTACAAAGTCATTCTAAAGCTACTCTCATTTCAGGCAATAAGGAGGAGTTTCTATCTCCTTCAGGGCTAAAACAAAGAAATAAAAGTTTTTCAATGTCTAACACACATATCTTTCATTCTTATATTATGGGAGGTGTACATCTATATGGTCAGGTATTGCTTTACTCGAAGCATGTCTCATCTGTGGTTAAGCGACATATATTATTTCAAGCGAGACTCATATATGTTCAAGCGAGTCTCTGGAGACTTCAAGCAAATATTCATTCAACTCGCTGAACTATATCTTATACTTCTAGATGAGCAAAACAACAACAACATATCTTTCTAAGGCGCATTGCATGGATATGTTTCTACGCCTTGGGCTTCTGCTGGATTTTCTATCTTTTTTATTAGCTGAAGCAAGATATGCGCTGTAAGTTTCTCCCATACTTTGTCTATGAATTAGTAGTTTAATTCTACATTGGGAACTTTAGTTTGATTGTGCTTCTTGCTTGCTTGCTATTCATGCATTATCTATTTCAAGAGCCAGTCTAGCTAAGGTCGTATATTGCATTAAAGCTATTGATTATAGTCTTAGCCAATTGCATGCTCTTCTTGTGCATAAATAGAGAATGGTGATCATCTTCTTGCCATATTATAAGCCACATGTCAATCAGAAAAGCAAGCCTCAGAAAAAGGTGTCTGCATGTAGCCGTTGTATCGCTTCGGAGATATTCTAGCCGTTGAAATATAGCCATTGCAGAGATTGAGTTGTTGCAAGTTTCCAACCGTTGGTTGTGAGCGGTGAATCTTATAAAGGAAGAGAGATACACTATAAATACACGGGTATGCCTTCACTTATGATCTTTAACATGTTATTTCATCATCTCCCTCTCTGAAATCCCTATAATCCCACTCACTGCAACTTGCTCCCACTCGCACCTACTTGCTCTCACTCATTATCTCCTCACAAAGCCCCAAGTTTCAAACCCTAAACACATAGCACCTCATAACAAATGGTCAATCAATCCCTACTTGCCAATCTCACCAAAGAAGAGCTTCTTGAAGAGATTATGGCATGACAAGGGTTTGAACTTGAGCAAATAGCACAACAGATGCTAGACAGATTAGCTTTGGCTGCTTAGAAGTCTACAAATCTACCATCGACGACACCAAAAGATCTAGTGTCGGCATCAACATCTTCACAAACTCGTGATACTCCAGCTAATCCGGAGGTCAATATTTCCAATCACGCCGAGGGTCAAGCTACTAAGATAGGTAAAGAGCTAGTACTGACTGACGATCCAGTGACAACCGCCGTCACCAACATACTCACAGACCTAGCGAATGTCAAAATAGAGGAATTCTCGATGCCAACAAAATCTTTACAAGATGAACAACTCTTGCTTATCTCTCCTTCTCTCCCCCATACACTATCTTCTTCATTTAAAGATGAAGAGGATGAGGAGTTTTCCTCGTCCCAGCACAAGCTAATTAAAGATGTTAAGAGTGCATCGAAGGCCGCGGGTAAAAGCAAGATGATTGAGATTGAGGAGGAATATCTCATTTCATAGGATGAAGAAAGTGGTGAGACAGTACCTCCAAAGGTAGTTGTTATGAAAGAGAAACAACCTAAAGCAAAGAAGCAAAAGAATGAAGTAAAGGAAGTTGTAAAGTCAGAGTTTCCACAGTTTCCACCGATTCCTTCACGTATTGCTAAGTGAGACATACTAGCTCCGCTCATTGTATCACCTGATATGATTTAAGCTATTGAGGAAGCTTCAGGTTCAGATTGCATCACTTACCTTCTCAGGATGCAGAATTGGGACAAACTCGAAAATGAGGTAAGTAAAACTGATCTTGATCTCGTTCATCAATTCTATGCTCGCTTTTCTAGCAATTCTACTTCTGGTGAACCTACTTCTATCAACTTCCAATGGTTCAATAACGCTAATGATAGCTTCAAAGTCAAGGATTTGGATAAAGGTATTGGTTAAGAGCCTGGTCCAAATGGCTCTCTAGTTGGGTTTGGTCGACTGTACAAGAAAAATTGGCTTATGGATTCAAGACTCATTAAAGAGACAATGTTTGGTAAGAATGTCCCTCAGGTGTTGAAGACTGATCACCTCTCAGAATCCAAGTGACGCCTTCACCACTTCATCGTCAGGAATATTACTCCCATGAACTCCTATCTAGACCACGTCACCATCTCCGATTGTTGCATCATGGCAGAATGCTTGAGTGGTGAGCTAATAAACACGACGCAAATAATGTTTTCTCACATGGTGGTTAGCTGAGTGCATCATGGTTCCCTCTCCCATTTCCAAACATAATAGCTCGCATGTTGAAAGCTGAAGGTCTCTACAATCCTATCAAAGAGACCAACTTCAGCGACGTGCTCACTATCGAGAAGTTAACCGAGCTCGTGTCCAAACATGCTCCAACTCGATTATCTATATGATAGCATGCAGTTTAGTCTAGTTTAGGTCATGTTTATTTCGTCTTAGTAGAGTCTTTTTTTGTCTTTCTAGTCTTGTTTTATCTTATCTTCTTAGTCTCCCTCGTAGAGTCGGTATCTACTCTTTTGTTTGATGATTACAGGTGATTTGGAGGCATTCTATTGGAGATCATGAGCGTGCGCGGAAAGGTGATCGAACAAGGAGATTAGCAAGAAGGAACCAAGCAAAGAAGGGGGCCAAAGAAAGGACGAGACAAGCCATCACGAAGTGAAGATGAGGAGCGGAAATCAGAGGGATACTCGGCCTGTTACTCGGTCGAGTACCCGCCCACGTAGCCAGCCACCACAGGGAGCATCAGAGGGATACTCGGCCTGTGACTCGGTCGAGTATCCGCCCGAGTAACCCCACCAGAGCCCCAGAGACCTACTCGGCTCGTTACGCGGCCGAGTATCGGCCCGAGTAGCCGGTCCCCCTTCCGAAAATGGTTGATTTGCCTTGAACTCTTTGACTTCTAGTGGGTTACTCTTTGAACTCTTTGCCTTATAGGGGGTACTTTTGGGGAGGACCTTTATAGTAGAATAAAAGGGGGTTTTGAGAGCTTGTTTTAGATCCATCCATCCATCCTCCCTCTCTATCTCTCTATTGTTAATTTCAAGACCAAGTTTTTGCTATTTTGTGAAGATTGTTGAAGGCTTTTCAAGAATTGGTGTTCTAAGTTCTAGATCGAATAAAGTATATCTCTTATTCTCTTCTAGATTTATGAATCTCTTTATTCTTATGGAGTTTTCGATTGATTCTCTCATTATGCATAGCTAGATCATTAGTTCCAGGATTGGGGTGATCCCATCAATGAATTGATAGATTATCTTTTTGTGTTTGTCTTTGAAAGCATGGAATCTTGTTTGATTTAATTCTAGGGTTCTTATTGAGGTTGAGATTATCAATTAGAATTTTTATTAGGCTGAGTCTGAAAGGAGATACCTATAGATTTCAATTAGACACGGAATGAGTCTGAAAGGAGATTGTTTGTGTTGGATTTCCTAGAATTGAACCCGAATAAACTTGTTTGTTCTTGTGGAGATATAAGTTATCATAGAAACCTAGGTTAGGTTGGACTTAATTGAGCACGAAAGTGGATGTTAACCCGGTCTAGTTCTAGTTTCTAAGCGCCTATTAGTCTTTGCTTGATTAACTTTGCACGAAAGTGATTGTTGGTTGGAGTTTAGATATGTCTACTATTGTCTGAAAGGAATTGGTAGATACATTATATTGCTTACCATCAAACGAGTCCATGCTAATCTTTGATAAACGCATCTTGTAATCTATCAAGGAGTTGTTGTGGTGATCCTTGATCCTAGATATTTCCCATCCATATATTTCTCCGAAGTTGTGTTTTCCTAGTTTTCGTAGCATAATTACCAAATCCCCTTATTATGACTTACCTTACTAGTTTGGTTGCAAAAGATACTACTTTTTCCTCGTGGGAACGACACTTGGAAAGCTATAATTGATCCCATACGCTTGTGGGTAGGTTTAGCCCTATCAAGTTTTTGGCGCCGTTGCCGGGGACATTTGCTAGTATTAGTTGTATCCTACAACTGGTTCGACTAAGTCTCTTGTGTTATTTGATCCTTTTCTCTTGTCTTTGATCTCAGGTTTGTTATCCTCTCATGCGAAGAGCCTTAAGCACTAATAATCTCAACCACTTTGATCCCGAACCTGAATGTGCTTTTCACTTGAGAAGAAGACAACAACGTGATCTAATTGAACAAGAGATGGCTCAAGAAGGCAATGGAGATCCGCCGAATAACGCCCTAATTCAACCACGTATGACTTTAGGTGACTATGTGACACCTAATCACCGAGGGCAAGTTTCTGGTGTGGTTCGACCTCCCGTGACCGCTCATAACTTCGAGCTCAAACCTTCCTTGATCAACATGGTACAACAAAATCAGTTTGGGGGTTTGCCGTCCGAGAATCCGCACCTAGATTTGGCCACTTTCACCAAGCTTATGGATACTGTGAAGATCCACGAAGTGAGTCAAGATGCACTCTTCTTGCGCACATTCTCGTTCTCTCTACGAGATAGAGCAAAGGCTTGGTATAATGATATACCTCTTGGCTCCGTTACCACTTGGGATGAGTTAGCCAGTGCTTTTCTCACCAAATATTTCCCTCCTAAGAAGACAGCTGAGATGAGAAATCAGATTTTAGCCTTCCAGATGAAAGATGCTGAATCTCTATATGAAGGATGGGAAAGGTTCAAGGAATTGTTGATGTTGTGCCCTCATCACGGTCAAGAGAAGTGGACTGTTCTACACGTCTTCTACAATGCAGTTGACAGTTCTACTAGGCTCATTATTGATGCTTCAGCTGGAGGTAGAATAATGTCAATGGATGTTGAGGAAGCATGGAATTTGATCGAAGATACTGCACAACATTCTCATTATTATAATGATGCTCCGTCACATCCTAAGAAAGCGGCCGGGATGTATGAGGTGAATGCTGAAACTCACCAACAAGCTCAGATAGATGCTATGCAGCAAGAGATCAAGAGGTTGACTTTGGCGATTCAAAAATCTAAAGCGAATGGGGCCGGATCATCCTCTCGAGATACGTCTAGCGTGGTTTGTCAGTTTTGTGGAGAGGGTGACCATACTATTTCATCATGCCAATAATTCGGTGCTCAAGGTGAGGCACAAGGGGAGGTGAACTACATGAACAAATTTAATCGGGGTCCGAGAAATGATCCATATTCCAACACCTCTAACCCCGATTGGAGGAATCACTCTAACCTCCCTTGGGGAGGAAATCAAGCTTATCAGAGATACCCCCTGGTTTCCAACCAAGACCCCCTCCACAACAACATCAAGAGCGTTCTCAACCATCCGATGAGTCTACGCTTCAGCTGATTATGAAGGAGCTACAGAACATTAACAAGAAGTTGGAGGGTCTTGATAGCTTGCATGCTCAATATGCCAAGAATGCTCCTAGACCCCATGGTCAACTCCCGGGCCAAACTGAGGCCAATCCAAAAGGGCACATCAATGTTGTGTCCTTGAGGAGTGGAAGGCCACTTGAAGATCCTAAAGTGGTAGATCTTAAAAAGAAAGGTGTTGCTATTGATGATCCCGAGGAAGCTAAGGTTCAAGAGAAAGAGGAGAAGGAAGAGCCTAAGTATGTGCCACCACCAACTTACAAGCCTCCTCTTCCTTTCCCACAAAGGAGAGCCCAAGCTCAGCTAGAACACCAATTTGGCAAATTTGTGGAGGTGTTGAAGAAACTTTGCATCAACATTCCCTTCACCGAAGCTCTCAAGCAAATGCCTACCTATGTGAAGTTCTTAAAGGAGATCCTATCCAACAAGAGGAACCTTGATGAATACCACACCATTGATTTGAACCAAGAATGTAGCGCTATCATCCAAAACAAGTTGCCCCCTAAGCTTGAAGATCCGGGCAGCTTTAGTGTTCCTATGGTGATAGGGAGGAGTACCTACCAGGCTCTATGTGATTTTGGTGCTATTGTGAGCATCATTCCTCTATCCATATGCAAGAAGCTTGATTTAGGAGAGCCTAGACCAGTGAAGATGACCTTACTCATGGCTGATAGATCTACAACACGCCCGGTTGGTATTTTGGAGGACATTCCAATCCAGATCGGCAAGTTCTACATCCCGGTTGATTTCATTGTCCTAGATATTCCCGCTGATTCTCCTATTCCAATAATAGTGGGACGACCCTTCCTAGCTACCGCGGGTGCTCTTATCGATGTGAAGCAGGGTGTTCTCTCCTTCAATATTGGGGAAGAGAAAATGGAATTCAACCTTCCTAAGGTTGTGAAGCAGCCTTCTTTTGAGGATGATGTTTATAGCTTGGATGTGGTTGAAAAAGCAACTCAAGAATCGTTGATGGCCATTTTGATTGATGATCCGTTGGAGTATTGCTTGATTGAGAGTGTGACCGGAGCTGACAATCTAGAGTTGCTTGATGATGTGCTCTTAGAATTTGAATCTGGTAATGAGGTGCATGAGACCGTATTTGAGACCCTATCTGGTGAAGACGTCTCCCCTATGGAGGAGACTCAAGAGGCACCAAAAGTGAAGTTGAAGACTCTTCCATCCAATTTGAGGTTGAAGGAGGATCTGGATCCGAGGGATAGTGGCCATCTTCTCCGTCTACCTAATGAGGGGAGATTTTCTCTCAAGGGTCGACCTCCTCCTAAACCACCTTCACAAAAGTAGTTCCTAGTAAGTATTTCTCTTCCTTTCGCTTTTTAATTATGCATTGGGGACAATGTTAGTTTTAAGCTTGGGGGAGGGGAGGATTGCATGTAGGTTGTTTAGGATTGCATTTTTTTTCTTTTTGATTTTAATTTTTTTTTGCTTTTGTGTCGGTTATCACGTTTCCCCTGCATGTTCCTTTGTGAGTTCTTATAAAGGTGCATTGACTGTGAATCCTTTTAATATGCTTTAGTTGTTAATATTACAATTGCATTATAATGATGGTATGATTGATCGCACTTTTGACATTGACCTGAGCATGTGGACTTTGATTAAGATACATTAGAACCGAAACTCTAGATAATTGTCCTAGTGAGCTTGTTTGCCTTTCTTGGACTACATTTGCAAAGTCCTCTTATTTCTCATGAGTGAACTCTCTTTGTTTGTTATCTCTAGAACTTGCTTCTAAATCTCTTTGAGACTGCATATAGGACTAAAAATGCATCACATTTGATTGAGACATTATATTTTTATGAGCCCATATTATCCTTGACTACCCTTGATGATATCCTTCTCTTGTATCCCTTTGAGCCTTATAGCCTTTCTTTGTTATCTCCACAAAAGTAATCCGAGCTTATATTTATATCCTACCTATCTAGGGGATTGAACTTCTATTTACTTGGTGTGGTTGTGAGACAAGCTTGGGGGAATGGTAGATGATGGGGTGGTTAATGATGTTTGATTATAGAGTGTTATCTTGTTGTTTATATCGTATTTGCTCCCTTCTTTTTCGTTACAAAGAAAGAAAGAAAATACAAAAAAAAAAGATGAAAAAAAGAGAGGAAATAAGTGAAAGAGAAGAAAAGGACCAACAAAATAAACAATTTGATAGATCTTGGGTTGGGTTGTGTATTTGTGCTTATTGTAATATCAATTGAGTTGGTGTTGTTTTCATATGAAGTTCATATCTCCTAGATTTTGCACCACATGGCCAAAAATTTCATCCATGCCTATTAGAGTACCTTGGCCCCATTACAACCCCTTGTATGTCTCATGATTGTGTTTTGCATTCTACCTAGTAGTGGAGATCTAGATTTGGTTGCAAGCTTATGGTAGTTAATATTCAAAGTCGAGTTATAACATTGAGTGAAACACATACCTACGTATATGAGTGAGAGTGACATGTTCTATTAATCCGGTGAGATCTAGAGTTGAGGAACTAATATTTTCTTGTCATTGATTGAGAAGCATGCTAGGAAGGGATTTGTTTTCTGTTTGATCTTTCGTTGTTATCAATCATATGTCACTTGGATATATACCTCTTTTGTATATTACTTGGATTCGTTGACATGTGCTTGCTTGGGACAAGCAAGGTTCAAGCTTGGGGGAATTTGATAGCAAGCATTTTAGTCTAGTTTAGGTCATGTTTATTTCGTCTTAGTACAGTCATTTTGTATCTTTCTAGTCTTTTTTTATCTTATCTTCTTAGTTTCCCTTGTAGAGTCGGTATCTACTCCTTTGTTTGATGATTACAGGTGATTTGGAGGCATTCTATTGGAGATCATGAGCGTGCGCGTAAAGGTGATCGAACAAGGAGATTAGCAAGAAGGAACCAAGCAAAGAAGGGGGCCAAAGGAAGGACGAGACAAGCCATCACGAAGTGAAGATGAGGAGCAGAAATCAGAGGGATACTCGGCATGTTACTCGGCCGAGTACCCGCCCACGTAGCCAGCCACCACAGGGAGCATAAGAGGGATACTCGGCCTGTGACTCGGCCAAGTATCCGCCCGAGTAACCCCACCAGAGCCCTAGAGACCTACTCGGCCCGTTACGCGGCCGAGTATCGGCCCGAGTAGCCGGTCCCTCTTCCGAAAATGGTTGATTTGCCTTGAACTCTTTGACTTCTAGGGGGTTACTCTTTGAACTCTTTGCCTTCTAGGGGGTTACTTTTGGGGAGGACCTTTAGAGTAAAATAAAAGGGGGTTTTGAGAGCTTGTTTTAGATCCATCCATCCATCCTCCCTCTCTATCTCTCTATTGTTAATTTCAAGACCTAGTTTTTGCTATTTTGTGAAGATTGTTGAAGGCTTT